>NC_091374.1:17098-134598 GCF_038502225.1 Cherax quadricarinatus
TTTATACAAAATATAAAAGAACAAATATACAGTGCACTCTTGCTTTCTTTTAAATTATTAATGTGAAACCATTATGGTGTTGATAGGGGTGGCCACCTCTTTCAATTTTTTATAATTATGGTACTTACTGGAAACTGCTGTTCACACCCACAAAATGCTACTTTTCTACAGTAATCAACATAAACAATTATGTCATGCCTTACACATTCCCATGAATGATATTATACATTTCTCAATACATACAGCTTGCTTGGCTATTTTGCATTTGTTATTGTGTAAAACTTTTATATCTTAATGTAATAACTGTTATTCTAACTATACAGTATATAATGAAAACAACCCAGTTCCATATAATGGTGGGCCCTGCTTAAACAGCAGGTTAGCTTCCGGGGTAATGATGTTAAAACAGCCCAGTTCCATATAATGGTCGGCCCTGCTTAAACAGCAGGTTAGCTTCCGGGGTAATGATGTTAAAACAGCCCAGTTCCATATAATGGTCGGCCCTGCTTAAACAGCAGGTTAGTTTCTGGGGTAATGATGTTAAAACAACCCAGTTCCATATAATGGTGGGCCCTGCTTAAACAGCAGGTTAGTTTCCGGGGTAATGATGTTAAAACAACCCAGTTCCATATAATGGTGGGCCCTGCTTAAACAGCAGGTTAGTTTCCGGGGTAATGATGTTAAAACAACCCAGTTCCATATAATGGTGGGCCCTGCTTAAACAGCAGGTTAGCTTCCTGGGTAATGATGTTAAAACAACCCAGTTCCATATAATGGTGGGCTCCGCTTAGCAGGTTAGCTTCCGGGGTAATGATGTAAAAACAGCCCAGTTCCATATAATGGTCGGCCCTGCTTAAACAGCAGGTTAGCTTCCGGGGTAATGATGTTAAAAACAAATTTGATGAAAAATGAAACATAGCAGTTTTCACTTTCAAATGCATATAAAAGCCTGATAACATGTTTACAATATCATATATTAAGTGAACAATACAGCTAGGTCTAAAAAAAAACATATACATTCTCTCCTCACTTAGCAACATACTCGTTTACTAATGCCTCGGACTTATGATGGGCTATCTGACCAGTGTGGATACCTAAATAATGTATATTAGAGCTGATTTCCTCTTATTCTTTTATTTCAATAACAGTACATTATTGTATAAACAGTTAAAAATATACCAGATATGTTATAAATGGTGCAAAGATGGTTGACACAAACTCACTACTATTATAGTATGATCCTCACTTAGCGACGAATTTGTTTAACAACGTGGTCTCAGGAACGGAACTCTGTTGTTAAGTGAGGAGAGGCTGTACAGTACACACAATACTTACCTTAAAATACTTTTTGTCCTTAGCTTATAATGAGTGGTAAATATATTTATTGTATGAAATCTGAATAAATAAAGAATTAGTATAATTGAAAACTGCTGCATTTATGAAATGTCATAAAGCAAAGTGCTGTAAAGTGGGGCCTGCCTGTACTATATGGTGCTTCAGTGTAATAACATTAACCACACATTGATCAGAAATATGTTATGACTTTGCAAAGAAATGATTTATTATGTTAGTAAATTTTTTCATGGAACTCAATGAGTAACATTGATTTCTTAACATTTATTGTTTGGTATGCATAAGACAAAAGTAGAGCAGGCCAGTTCAGCGTTAAATGCTTGTCAGCTTCTGACTTAAGTACAGTATAATTATATTTTGCAAAGTTAATTCCAAAAGATAGTGATGCTAAATTGAGTTTAAAGTTTGGCATATGTTTTTTTCTGCATGTACACAATTCTCCTCCTGAAGTGAGAAACAAGATGGCCATTGCAAGACACTTCCTAGATTACTGTGAGAAAGCCAATAAAAGAATTTATGCCAGCAACTGGTGTGGTTTACACACATTCTAGGCTCCTCTACATAACAACTGACTGGGTAAATATTGAAGTTATTGTTCATTAAAACTGTAAAAGAATTTCAGTGCAGACAGATTAGACGTTCAAGATTACATTATTTTGTTGCATATACATACCCCATTTTGTATGTCTATTTATGTCAGCTGGAGACAAGTAAAATCAAACGTAGATCTACGTTCGGAGTGCTACACGAGCGAACATAGATCTAAGTTTGGACAGTTTAAGGGTTAAATATTATATTGTAGTACGTATGCAGGGTAAGCAGAAATTATAAGGTTGAAATTAGTCATAATTGGGGAAGAAAAAGAGTGGTTAAGGATTGAACGTACAAAGTTCCAGGAACAAAAAGAGTTAGAAATGTTTAGGGCTCAAGAAAGTAACAAGGAGAGGCAGTTTGCTTCTCAACAAGCCACAATAAATAGAGTAGAGGCATTTAATTTGGACAGAGTCATAAAATTTGTGCCAAATTTCCTAAAGATGCAGACCAGTTTTTCCTGTTGTTTGAAAGGATGGTCAGATCCCAAGATTGGCCGGACAAGAAATGGGTGACATTAGTACGAACCCAGTTAATTGGTAAAGGGTTACAAGCAGTTAGTTCTCTAGAGGAATGGGACTTTTCTGATTATAATAAACTGATGGAGGTAGTTTTACTTGCTTATCAGATGTTGCCAGAAAGGTATCAGCACAAGTTTAGTGGACTAAAGTTTCAGGCAGGTCAGTTTTTGGTGGAATATGGTTAGAAGTTGTTGCTTATAAACACGGGGTGTCGCTCAAAAGGTGTGGTAGACAATTATGAGGGTGTACTTTCCCTAATTTTGTTAGAGGATCTTTTGAGAAATGTTCCTACTGATCTTAAGGTATATCTTGAGGAGAAGGATCTTGATGATTTTAATCATGCTTTACAGCTGGGTGATAGATTTTTAGCTAACCAAAAACTTGATAGTAGTTACCACCCAGAACTTATTAATGCATGTAATGGTAAGTTTTCTCCACCCACCAGTAGGATTAAGAAATTTCAGAAGTTTAAGCCGCATTTTTCAGCCTCATAACCACCAGAGTTTTAATAACCTTAATTCTCCAGTACATGCCCAGGAAAGTTTTAAGTCAGCTGTCACAGGTCCAGGAATACAGGGAACATGTAGGAAGAGCCCAGTTCCCCAGGGACAAGGGCCCCAGCCTATGCCAAGTGGGCAGGGGGCTTTTTAACCTTATTACTGTACATATTACAATAAACAGGGACACCAGCCATATTACAGAAAATGCTTATGGACCAGGCTGCAGCAGATGGTTGATGATTTTGTGAAAAACAAAAATTACACTGGTTATTTAAGTGTATGTAGTTGTCTAGGGGATAATGGTTCTCATGAAAGATGCTGTTTTTAGCATCAATGCTTTCAATTGTAGATGCAGTTCTGAGCCCATTGTAGGAACAGAAACATGTTCTATGTTGACCTTACCTTGGACGAATTTTATCCAAACCTAGACAATTTATTTTATGAGGAATTCTGGACATGGCCTCATAAATCTAGTGAAAAGTCCCTGCTCATGCCTTCCTTTTCTGGGTTAGCAGAAGATATTTATGTTAAGGGGCATGATGGAGTGTCTGTCCTTTGGTCATACTACAAGGACATAAATGACAGCTCTTTGTCTGAACAAAGCCAATGAGAAGGAAGCCCACCAGAGTTGTGACGGTGTGTGGGACCCTTGTGAAGCAACAAGTCTGGTCGAAGGTGGTTCCAAGTGTGTCTTGCTGTTAAATGATTTGTTTTTTGTATCTGTAAATATTGTCCATATACAATGGAACCTTACTTACGAATTTAATTCATTCAGTGACCTCGTTCGTATCCTGACTTGTTCATATGCTGGATTAATTTTCCTCATTTAAATTAATTGAAATGCTATTAATTCGTTCATGGGAATTCCTGCTGTCAGGAGGCATGACAAAATAGTACTTTAGTATGATACTTTGGCTTATTTATTTATCACAATTCATCTAATATGACATAATAAACAATATTAACAACATAGAAACATGATATATACTCTAGAATTAATAAAATAGGCCATAATGTGGCAAGTGCTGGCGGTGGCAGAAAGCATCCACCATTTACTCTCCCACTCTAGTATCTTCCCAGTCCATAACCCCACACCTAGCTTGTGTTTATCTGTGATTAGTGGTGAGGTTGTTACATGTGTAACCACAGGTGTGGTCAAGACAGATGTATATATAGGTGAAGACGTGATCACTGTGGCCACGGTGGTGGTGGCAGCCAGTGGTGGTGGTGGCTTTCAGCTGGCTCACTCTCTGCTACTGCCTCACTCTGCTGCTGCTTCACTCTCTGCTGCTGCCTCACTCTGCTGCTGCCTCACTCTGCTGCTGCCTCACTCTGCTGCTGCCTCACTCTGCTGCTGCCTCACTCTGCTGCTGCCTCACTCTGCTGCTGCTGCCTCACTCTGCTGCTGCTTCACTCTCTGCTGCTGCCTCACTCTCTGCTGCTGCCTCACTCTCTGCTGCTGCCTCACTCTGCTGCTGCTTCACTCTGCTGCTGCTTCACTCTCTGCTGCTGCCTCACTCTGCTGCTGCTTCACTCTCTGCTGCTGCCTCACTCTGCTGCTGCCTCACTCTGCTGCCTCACTCTGCTGCTGCTTCACTCTCTGCTGCTGCCTCACTCTGCTGCTGCCTCACTCTGCTGCTGCTTCACTCTCTGCTGCTGCCTCACTCTCTGCTGCTGCCTCACTCTGCTGCTGCTTCACTCTCTGCTGCTGCTTCACTCTCTGCTGCTGCCTCACTCTGCTGCTGCCTCACTCTGCTGCTGCCTCACTCTGCTGCTGCCTCACTCTCTGCTGCTGCCTCACTCTCTGCTGCTGCCTCACTCTGCTGCTGCTTCACTCTCTGCTGCTGCCTCACTCTGCTGCCTCACTCTGCTGCTGCTTCACTCTCTGCTGCTGCCTCACTCTGCTGCTGCCTCACTCTGCTGCTGCCTCACTCTGCTGCTGCCTCACTCTCTGCTGCTGCCTCACTCTCTGCTGCTGCCTCACTCTGCTGCTACCTCAATCTCTGCTGCTGCCTCAATCTCTGCTGCTGCCTCACTCTGCTGCTGCCTCACTCTGCTGCTGCTGCCTCACTCTCTGCTGCTGCCTCACTCTGCTGCTACCTCAATCTCTGCTGCTGCCTCAATCTCTGCTGCTGCCTCACTCTGCTGCTGCCTCACTCTGCTGCTGCCTCACTCTGCTGCTGCCTCACTCTGCTGCTGCCTCACTCTCTGCTGCTGCCTCACTCTGCTGCTGCCTCACTCTGCTGCTGCCTCAATCTCTGCTGCTGCCTCAATCTCTGCTGCTGCCTCACTCTGCTGCTGCTTCACTCTCTGCTGCTGCCTCACTCTGCTGCTGCTTCACTCTGCTGCTGCTTCACTGTCTGCTGCTGTCTCACTCTCTGCTGCTGCCTCACTCTGCTGCTGCTTCACTCTCTGCTGCTGCCTCACTCTGCTGCTGCCTCAATCTCTGCTGCTGCCTCAATCTCTGCTGCTGCCTCAATCTCTGCTGCTGCCTCAATCTCTGCTGCTGCCTCAATCTCTGCTGCTGCCTCACTCTGCTGCTGCCCCACTCTGCTGCTGCCTCACTCTGCTGCTGCCTCACTCTCTGCTGCTGTCTTCTTCATTTCTCTACATCTTTTTCATAATTTCTAATCACTTCCTAAACTTCTTGCTGATTGTATGTGAATACTGTCTCTTCGGGTGAGGCATTGTGTAAGAAATTTGTTAGGTTAAACACAAAATTTTGCATCTCAAGGGTCTGCAGCAGTCACTCAGAGCACCATACATGTACCTTCTTTTCCTTATGACCCTTGGTTGGCACCGAGATAGTCGTGGTCTCGCAGTAGCTACAGCCACACATAGGGTTACCTTGGTTGGCACCGACATAGCCATGGTCTCGCAGTAGCCACAGCCACCCATAGGGTTACCTTGGTTGGCACCGAGATAGTCGTGGTCTCACAGTAGCTACAGCCACACATAGGGTTACCTTGGTTGGCACCGATATAGTCGTGGTCTCACAGTAGCTACAGCCACACATAGGGTTACCTTGGTTGGCACCGAGATAGTCATGGTCTCACAGTAGCTACAGCCACACATAGGGTTACCTTGGTTGGCACCGAGATAGTCGTGGTCTCACAGTAGCTACAGCCACACATAGGGTTACCTTGGTTGGCACCAAGATAGTCGTGGTCTCACAGTACCTACAGCCACACATAGGGTTACCTTGGTTGGCACCGAGATAGCCATGGTCTCACAGTAGCTACAGCCACTCATAGGGTTACCTTGGTTGGCACCAAGATAGTCGTGGTCTCACAGTACCTACAGCCACACATACGGTTACCTTGGTTGGCACCAAGATAGTCGTGGTCTCACAGTAGCTACAGCCACTCATAGGGTTACCTTGGTTGGCACCAAGATAGCCGTGGTCTCACAGTAGCTACAGCCACTCATAGGGTTACCTTGGTTGGCACCAAGATAGCCGTGGTCTCACAGTAGCTACAGCCACACATAGGGTTACCTTGGTTGGCACCGAGATAGTCGTGGTCTCACAGTAGCTACAGCCACACATAGGGTTACCTTGGTTGGCACCGAGATAGTCGTGGTCTCACAGTAGCTACAGCCACCCATAGGGTTACCTTGGTTGGCACCGAGATAGTCGTGGTCTCACAGTAGCTACAGCCACACATAGGGTTACCTTGGTTGGCACCGAGATAGTCGTGGTCTCACAGTAGCTACAGCCACACATAGGGTTACCTTGGTTGGCACCGAGATAGTCGTGGTCTCACAGTAGCTACAGCCACACATAGGGTTACCAATTTGTATTTTGAAACATTTGGCACCAAAATATGAAAAAAATTACGAAAAATGTCTAAAAATGACAACATATTATTATTACTATTATATTGTATTATTATTATTGTAATTATTTTATTATTATTATTATTATTATTATTATTATTATTATTATTATTATTATTATTATTATTATTATTATTATTATTATTATTAGTTTAAGGAACTGAAGCACAGATTCAATTCCCTAGATCAAGAGCCCTTCACCATGTACGTACTACTACTACTAATAATAATATATTTGGACATGATACATAGTTGTACAAGTAATTATAGTAGTTGGGTGTACAAAAGCACCTTGTATGTAGAACATTATGGGCAGCTTAAAATTAACTTAAAATTAACTAAGCAATGATAGGTTCAGTGGTAAAAATTACCACTGATAACAGGGATATCTTGCTACTCCTACTTACACTTTGGTCACACTTCACAGACACGCACATGCATATATATATATACATACATCTAGGTTTTTCTCCTTTTTCTAAATAGCTCTTGTTCTTCTTTATTTCTTCTATTGTCCATGGGGAAGTGGAAAAGAATCTTTCCTCCGTAAGCCATGAGTGTCGTATGAGGCGACTAAAATGCCGGGAGCAATGGGCTAGTAACCCCTTCTCCTGTAGACATTTACTAAAAAAGAGAAGAAGAAAAACTTCATAAAACTGGGATGCTTGAATGTGCGTGGATGTAGTGCGGATGACAAGAAACAGATGATTGCTGATGTTATGAATGAAAAGAAGTTGGATGTCCTGGCCCTAAGCGAAACAAAGTTGAAGGGGGTAGGGGAGTTTCGGTGGGGGGAAATAAATGGGATTAAATCTGGAGTATCTGAGAGAGTTAGAGCAAAGGAAGGGGTAGCAGTAATGTTGAAGGATCAGTTATGGAAGGAGAAAAGAGAATATGAATGTGTAAATTCAAGAATTATGTGGATTAAAGTAAAGGTTGGATGCGAAAAGTGGGTCATAATAAGCGTGTATGCACCTGGAGAAGAGAGGAATGCAGAGGAGAGAGAGAGATTTTGGGAGATGTTAAGTGAATGTATAGGAGCCTTTGAACCAAATGAGAGAGTAATTGTGGTAGGGGACCTGAATGCTAAAGTAGGAGAAACTTTTAGAGAGGGTGTGGTAGGTAAGTTTGGGGTGCAGGTGTAAATGATAATGGGAGCCCTTTGATTGAACTTTGTATAGAAAGGGGTTTAGTTATAGGTAATACATATTTTAAGAAAAAGAGGATAAATAAGTATACAAGATATGATGTAGGGCGAAATGACAGTAGTTTGTTGGATTATGTATTGGTAGATAAAAGACTGTTGAGTAGACTTCAGGATGTACATGTTTATAGAGGGGCCACAGATATATCAGATCACTTTCTAGTTGTAGCTACACTGAGAGTAAAAGGTAGATGGGATACAAGGAGAATAGAAGCATCAGGGAAGAGAGAGGTGAAGGTTTATAAACTAAAAGAGGAAGCAGTTAGGGTAAGATATAAACAGCTATTGGAGGATAGATGGGCTAATGAGAGCATAGGCAATGGGGTCGAAGAGGTATGGGGTAGGTTTAAAAATGTAGTATTAGAGTGTTCAGCAGAAGTTTGTGGTTACAGGAAAGTGGGTGCGGGAGGGAAGAGGAGCGATTGGTGGAATGCTGATGTAAAGAGAGTAGTAAGGGAGAAAAAGTTAGCATATGAGAAATTTTTACAAAGTAGAAGTGATGCAAGGAGGGAAGAGTATATGGAGAAAAAGAGAGAGGTTAAGAGAGTGGTGAAGCAAAGTAAAAAGAGAGCAAATGAGAGAGTGGGTGAGATGTTATCAACAAATTTTGTTGAAAATAAGAAAAAGTTTTGGAGTGAGATTAACAAGTTAAGAAAGCCTAGAGAACAAATGGATTTGTCAGTTAAAAATAGGAGAGGAGAGTTATTAAATGGAGAGTTAGAGGTATTGGGAAGATGGAGGGAATATTTTGAGGAATTGTTAAATGTTGATGAAGATAGGGAAGCTGTGATTTCGTGTATAGGGCAAGGAGGAATAACATCTTGTAGGAGTGAGGAAGAGCCAGTTGTGAGTGTGGGGGAAGTTCGTGAGGCAGTAGGTAAAATGAAAGGGGGTAAGGCAGCCGGGATTGATGGGATAAAGATAGAAATGTTAAAAGCAGGTGGGGATATAGTTTTGGAGTGGTTGGTGCAATTATTTCATAAATGTATGGAAGAGGGTAAGGTACCTAGGGATTGGCAGAGAGCATGCATAGTTCCTTTGTATAAAGGCAAAGGGGATAAAAGAGAGTGCAAAAATTATAGGGGGATAAGTCTGTTGAGTGTACCTGGTAAAGTGTATGGTAGAGTTATAATTGAAAGAATTAAGAGTAAGACGGAGAATAGGATAGCAGATGAACAAGGAGGCTTTAGGAAAGGTAGGGGGTGTGTGGACCAGGTGTTTACAGTGAAACATATAAGTGAACAGTATTTAGATAAGGCTAAAGAGGTCTTTGTGGCATTTATGGATTTGGAAAAGGCGTATGACAGGGTGGATAGGGGGGCAATGTGGCAGATGTTGCAAGTGTATGGTGTAGGAGGTAGGTTACTGAAAGCAGTGAAGAGTTTTTACGAGGATAGTGAGGCTCAAGTTAGAGTATGTAGGAAAGAGGGAAATTTTTTCCCAGTAAAAGTAGGCCTTAGACAAGGATGTGTGATGTCACCGTGGTTGTTTAATATATTTATAGATGGGGTTGTAAGAGAAGTAAATGCGAGGGTCTTGGCAAGAGGCGTGGAGTTAAAAGATAAAGAATCACACACAAAGTGGGAGTTGGCACAGCTGCTCTTTGCTGATGACACTGTGCTCTTGGGAGATTCTGAAGAGAAGCTGCAGAGATTGGTGGATGAATTTGGTAGGGTGTGCAAAAGAAGAAAATTAAAGGTGAATACAGGAAAGAGTAAGGTTATGAGGATAACAAAAAGATTAGGTGATGAAAGATTGAATATCAGATTGGAGGGAGAGAGTATGGAGGAGGTGAACGTATTCAGATATTTGGGAGTGGACGTGTCAGCGGATGGGTCTATGAAAGATGAGGTGAATCATAGAATTGATGAGGGAAAAAGAGTGAGTGGTGCACTTAGGAGTCTGTGGAGACAAAGAACTTTGTCCTTGGAGGCAAAGAGGGGAATGTATGAGAGTATAGTTTTACCAACGCTCTTATATGGGTGTGAAGCGCGGGTGATGAATGTTGCAGCGAGGAGAAGGCTGGAGGCAGTGGAGATGTCATGTCTGAGGGCAATGTGTGGTGTGAATATAATGCAGAGAATTCGTAGTTTGGAAGTTAGGAGGAGGTGCGGGATTACCAAAACTGTTGTCCAGAGGGCTGAGGAAGGGTTGTTGAGGTGGTTCGGACATGTGGAGAGAATGGAGCGAAACAGAATGACTTCAAGAGTGTATCAGTCTGTAGTGGAAGGAAGGCGGGGTAGGGGTCGGCCTAGGAAGGGTTGGAGGGAGGGGGTAAAGGAGGTTTTGTGTGCGAGGGGCTTGGACTTCCAGCAGGCATGCGTGAGCGTGTTTGATAGGAGTGAATGGAGACAAATGGTTTTTAATACTTGACGTGCTGTTGGAGTGTGAGCAAAGTAACATTTATGAAGGGATTCAGGGAAACCGGCAGGCCGGACTTGAGTCCTGGAGATGGGAAGTACAGTGCCTGCACTCTGAAGGAGGGGTGTTAATGTTGCAGTTTAAAAACTGTAGTGTAAAGCAACCTTCTGGCAAGACAGTGATGGAGTGAATGATGGTGAAAGTTTTTCTTTTTCAGGCCACCCTGCCTTGGTGGGAATCGGCCAGTGTGATAATAAAAACATCTCCTTACCAACCTCAACAGAACACATGACCATAACACAAGGCACAGATCACTCTTTGATGTTCCTCGTGTCCATCTCACGCTATGCAAAAACTCAATGCACATAAAAGGCCCTAAAATCTGGAATTCATTACCTGTAAATATAAAAGAAACACTACCTGTTTATAAATTCAAGTCTCTTCTCAAAGATCACTTACTCACCCAAAACCAAATAAATACTGAATAACTGAACCTTATAAATTGTATACGTGTATCTTAAATGTTTCTCACAATTATATCACATAAATGTTAAACCTGAAACCCAATCTAACTTTATTATTTTTTAAATACACTACCTAACAGAATACTCCATTCGACTGAATGTACAGCAATGCATGCAACCATATGACCTGTCTTTGTAATACTCATTTGTGCTCTATAGTTATCTGTTTACAATAATGTTTTATCACTGATTACATCATTGCTTAGTTAATCTTAAGTTAATTTTAAGCCAGCCGATAATGCTATGCATAAAAGTGGCTTTGGCATGCTGCTCTTACCTGTATTATTTTGTACCTCTGTATGTATGCTCAAATTACTAAATAAATAAATAAATTGTAACCTTAGCAAAGAAATAAATATTTTATTTATTTATTTATTTAACCCCAAATCCTGAGGTGTCTCCTGGTGTCACAAAATATTTGAAAAAAAAAAAAAAAATTCTTATGAAATGATAGAGAATCTTTTCCCGATGGTAATGACACCAAAAGTACGAAATTTGATGGAAAATTTACGGAATTATGCTCACGGGAAGTTAGCGACCTCGGCGATATTTACGAATCGTCGATTTCACCCACTTTGAGCCCTATTTTCGGCTAATTCCATTCTTCCAGTCGACCAAACTCATAACTATTTCTTTAGAATTCCATTTGTATTATTGATTGGGTACAAAAAACTGCCCATTTACTGATTTCAACTACCCAATAAAGTGGTCAGAAATTGGCAATTTGGCCAATTTCGTGCAAATTAAAAAATATGCCAATTTCAAAATAGGGTCCAGAATGAACAATGCAGACATTTCTGGCTCTAAAATAGCATTTTCTTTGTTCATCAGTCATGTCTCCAGGCCCCTCTGATAATACTCTTGCTTTCTATTTTGAATTTTTACTCAAAAAATAGAAGATTTACTGTTATGCAGACTACTGCAATATTGTAATAATTGTATAAATAATGTCAACCCGTTCATGACTGCATATTAGAATGGCTACTTGGACATTTATTGGACAATGACGTCATTTGTATACTCTTGAACATCGGCAAAAATCAAACATTACCCCTACTTTGAGCTCCATTTCAAGGTCCTTTTCATAGTAAAACCAATCAAGATCACCTCTATTTCTATAATATGTTTTCCATTCTATCAAATGTGACTACAAAAACGAGAATATAACCATAAAAACTATACGAAAGTACACCTCAAAGTCGGCGTTTTAATCCAAAAACACAGAATTTTTTTCCTCATTATGCACTGCGTGCTGCAGGATTTTTTTTATATAGTGTACATTGACCACACAGACCCATTCTCTCACATATGGGCCTACCAGCTTTCTCCTGCTTGATTTGAAGCCGCTAGAATTTTTGAGTATATATACATCAAACACATTGGCTCGTAAGACGTAAACATTCGACCGAAACAGTCAAAGGGTTAAGGAACCTCCCTTGAGGGGGAAGAATGCATCCTGAAATTTCGTTCATATCCAGAAGTAAAAAATTGACCAAATAACTGTTCGTATCCTGAAAAGTTCGCATGGTGGGGCGTTTGTAAGCAGAGGTTCCACTGTAATTGCTGCTGTCATTAGCTCATTCATTTCTACCTAGTTTATCTTGATATAAGCAAGTGAGCTGGCAAAAAATGCAACTCTTGTATTCTTTATATATAGGGAGGGGGTGGGTGCTTGTGCTAAAGTGTTAATGTGGTTTGCATGATCTTCTCTATAGACAGTATTGCATTGTAAACTTGCAGTGTTGTTGCATTCTTCTGCTTCAGTAACATAGTGTTTGAACCTGAGATTTCAGCTGCATTATCTCTACAAACCTCCCTACAGTATAGTATTGCAAATCTGCAAAGTCATGTGGTTGCAATTTGTGTTGCAATAAATGTATTTAATGGTTATCATTTTCTTATAATGCTGGTGGATTATGTCACCCACACTATAAAGAACCTAAACCGGCTTCTTCAGAGGTTCTTTTTTTGTGTGTGTGGTCTCTTAACATGTTTTTTTTTCTTCCCAGGAACATTGTAGGGGCAGAGATCATCATAGATCATTGATGGACCTGTGAACTGGAAAACAAAACCTTCCTGAAAACCAACAATGATGAAAAGACAATAAAATGACCGCAGCAATCTTCACCTGATCACATGAAGGTCGCTGCCCCTACAAAAGGCAACTAGAGGAAAGAACTGTATGGTATGCAAGGCACCTAAAATGGAGGAATATAGCAAATAATATTGTTGCAGTAATAACACCAGGAGGCAGCTCTGATGAAAACTCACACTCACACGAGCTTTTAAATCTCTGCACAAAATTCAATTTAAACCAGCAAATAATAGAGCCTACTAGACTGGAGAATACACTAGACCTCATCTTCACTAACAATGATGATCTGATAAGAAATGTCACCATATCAAAAACAATATACTCAGATCACAACATAATTGAGGTTCAGACATGTATGCGTGGAGCCCCAGACCGACAAAATGAGACTAGTCACGAGGGAGCATTCACCAAATTCAACTTCAATAACAAAAACATAAAGTGGGACCAAGTAAACCAAGTCCTAACCGATATAAGCTGGGAAGATATACTAAGCAACACAGACCCAAACTTATGCCTAGAACAGATTAACTCGGTGGCACTCGATGTATGCACAAGGCTTATTCCTCTAAGAAAAAGGAGGAGTAGATGTAAAATAGAAAGAGACAGGCGCTCCCTTTACAGGCGACGGAAAAGAATAACAGAGTGGCTAAAAGAGGTCAATATATCTGAAATGCGCAGGGAGACACTGGTCAGAGAAATAGCAAGCATCGAACTTAAGCTAAAAGAATCCTTTAGGAGTCAGGAATCGCGGGAAGAACTAAAAGCCATAAATGAAATCAAAAGAAACCCAAAGTATTTCTTCTCCTATGCCAAATCAAAATCGAGAACAACGTCCAGTATTGGGCCCCTACTTAAACAAGATGGGTCCTACACAGATGACAGCAAGGAAATGAGTGAGCTACTCAAGTCCCAATATGACTTGGTTTTTAGCAAGCCGCTAACCTGACTGAGAGTCGAAGACCAAAATGAATTTTTTATGAGAGAGCCACAAAATTTGATTAACACAAGCCTATCCGATGTTATCCTGACGCCAAATGACTTCGAACAGGCGATAAATGACATGCCCATGCACTCTGCCCCAGGGCCAGACTCATGGAACTCTGTGTTCATCAAGAACTGCAAGAAGCCCCTATCACGAGCCTTTTCCATCCTATGGAGAGGGAGCATGGACACGGGGGTCGTCCCTCAGTTACTAAAAACAACAGACATAGCCCCACTCCACAAAGGGGGCAGTAAAGCAACAGCAAAGAACTACAGACCAATAGCACTAACATCCCATATCATAAAAATCTTTGAAAGGGTCCTAAGAAGCAAGATCACCACCCATCTAGAAACCCATCAGTTACACAACCCAGGGCAACATGGGTTTAGAACAGGTCGCTCCTGTCTGTCTCAACTACTGGATCACTACGACAAGGTCCTAAATGCACTAGAAGACAAAAAGAATGCAGATGTAATATACAGTGGACCCCCGCATAACGATGGCATCACATAGCGATTATTTCGCATACCGCTTACTTTAATTGCAAAAATTTTGCCTCACATACCGCTTAAAAACCCGCTTACCGATTTTCGTCCGAGACGCGCTCACATGTTCCGCCGGTGGCATTGTTTACCAGCCAGCCTCCGCGGTAACATCCAAGCATACAATCGGAATATTTCGTATTATTACAGTGTTTTCGGTGCTTTTTCTGGAAAATAAGTGACCATGGGCCCCAAGAAAGCTTCTAGTGCCAACCCTACAGCAATAAGGGTGAGAATTACAATAGAGATGAAGAAAAAGATCATTGATAAGTATGAAAGTGGAGTGCATGTCTCCGAGCTGGCCAGGTTGTATAATAAACCCCAATCAACCATCGCTACTATTGGTGGTACAGCTGCTGCTGCTGCTGCACTGTCAGCTGCTGCTGCTGCTGCACTGTCAGCTGCTGCTGCTGCTGCACTGTCAGCTGCTGCTGCTGCTGTAGCACCGTTGTTGGTGTGGCTTATTGAGAATACCAAGAAACAATTAACCCCAGAGGATTTGCCACCCAGGATAACCCAAAAAAGTCAGTGTCATCGAAGACTGTCTAACTTATTTCCATTGGGGTCCTTAATCTTGTCTCCCAGGATGCAACCCACACAAGTCGACTAACACCCAGGTGAACAGGGAAAAATGCCTGGAACTAGTGCTCATATTGGTGAATTTAAAGCCAGCAAAGGTTGGTTTGAGAGATTTAAGAATCGTAGTGGCATACACAGTGTGATAAGGCCTGTTCTGGAAGAAAATGCCAAACAGGACCTACAGTACTCAGGAGGAAAAGGCACTCCCAGGACACAGTGTCTCATCAGTCATTGCTGCATCTTCAATAAAGGTAAGTGTCATTTATTCTTCATTTAGTAGACTAGTACATGCACAATATATACTGTGCATGTACTACTCTACTATTGTGCATGTATCCTTCTCTTTGTGTGTGGGAAAATGTATATTTCATGTGGTAAAATTTTTTTTTTCATACTTTTGGGTGTCTTGCACGGATTAATTTGATTTCCATTATTTCTTATGGGGAAAATTCATTCACATAGCGATTATTTCGCATAACAATTACCCCTCTTGCACGGATTAAAATCGTTAACCGGGGGTCCACTGTATACAGACTTTGCAAAAGCCTTCGACAAATGTGACCATGGCGTAATAGCGCACAAAATGCGCGCTAAAGGAATAACAGGAAAAGTCGGTCGATGGATCTATAATTTCCTCACTAACAGAACACAGAGAGTAGTCGTCAACAGAGTAAAGTCCGAGGCAGCTACGGTGAAAAGCTCTGTTCCACAAGGCACAGTACTAGCTCCCATCTTGTTCCTCATCCTCATATCCGACATAGACAAGGATGTCAGCCACAGCACCGTGTCTTCCTTTACAGATGACACCCGAATCTGCATGACAGTGTCTTCCATTGCAGACACTGCAAGGCTCCAGGCGGACATCAACCAAATCTTTCAGTGGGCTGCAGAAAACAATATGAAGTTCAACGATGAGAAATTTCAATTACTCAGATATGGTAAACATGAGGAAATTAAATCTTCATCAGAGTACAAAACAAATTCTGGCCACAAAATAGAGCGAAACACCAACGTCAAAGACCTGGGAGTGATTATGTCGGAGGATCTCACCTTCAAGGACCATAACATTGTATCAATCGCATCTGCTAGAAAAATGACAGGATGGATAATGAGAACCTTCAAAACTAGGGAGGCCAAGCCCATGATGACACTCTTCAGGTCACTTGTTCTATCTAGGCTGGAATATTGCTGCACTCTAACAGCACCTTTCAAGGCAGGTGAAATTGCCGACCTAGAAAATGTACAGAGAACTTTCACGGCGCGCATAACGGAGATAAAACACCTCAATTACTGGGAGCGCTTGAGGTTTCTAAACCTGTATTCCCTGGAACGCAGGAGGGAGAGATACATGATTATATACACCTGGAAAATCCTAGAGGGACTAGTACCGAACTTGCACACGAAAATCACTCACTACGAAAGCAAAAGACTTGGCAGACGATGCACCATCCCCCCAATGAAAAGCAGGGGTGTCACTAGCACGTTAAGAGACCATACAATAAGTGTCAGGGGCCCGAGACTGTTCAACTGCCTCCCAGCACACATAAGGGGGATTACCAACAGACCCCTGGCAGTCTTCAAGCTGGCACTGGACAAGCACCTAAAGTCAGTTCCTGATCAGCCGGGCTGTGGCTCGTACGTTGGTTTGCGTGCAGCCAGCAGCAACAGCCTGGTTGATCAGGCGCTGATCCACCAGGAGGCCTGGTCACAGACCGGGCCGCGGGGGCGTTGACCCCCGAAACTCTCTCCAGGTAAACTCCAGGTATGCATGTGTTTGTATAGTCAAATCTCCCTTAAGGAATAGAAATGTGTCCCATTGAAGCATCTAACTTCAGGAATAATAGACCTTACTGCTTAACAATTTTGTTAAAACCAAGGATTACACTGGGTATTAGCCCTTTCAGGGTCGACAGGCCCTCTCGAAGACTTGTTCTCAGGGTCGGCCAAATTTCAAAAAAAAAAAAATTCTTACGAAAAATAGAGAATCTTTTCCCGATCATAATGACACCAAAAGTATGAAATTTGATGGAAAACTTACGGAATTATGCTCTTGCGAAGTTAGCAGTCTTGACGATGTTTATGCATCGGCGATTTTGCCCACTTTGAGCCCTATTTTCGGCCAATTCCAGTGTACTTGTTGACAAAAATCATAATTATTTCACTAGAACTCCATTTTTTCTATTGAATGAGTACAAGAAACCACCCATTTACCAATTTCAACTATCCAATACAGTAGTCAGAATTTAACAATTTTGCCAATTTCACACAAATTTCAAAAGATGCCAATTTCCGAATAGGGTCCAGAATAAACAAGAATGACATTCCTGGCACTAAAATTACATTTCCTCTGCTCATTAGTCACATCCCCATGCCCCTCTTACATTCTTTTGCTTTCCACTTTGAATTTTTATTCTCACAAAAAAATAGAAGATTTACTGTTACGCAGACTACTGCATTGGTGTAGAAATGGTATAAATAATATCAGCGCACTTGTGAAAGAATATCAGACTCACCAGTTGACGTGTATTGGACGCATAGCATGATTTGTTTACTTTTGAACTTTGGTAAAAATCGAATATTTCTGCTACTTTGAGTTCAATTTCAAGGTACTTTTCATTGTAAAACCAGTCAAAATCATCTCAATTTCTGTAATATGTCTTCCATTCTATAAAGCGAGACCAGGAAAACTAGAATACAACAATAAGTACCATACAAAAATACAGTGCAAAGTCACTGTTTTAATCCAGAAATACGGTCAAAGTTTTTTTCTTTTCTCATTATGCACTGTGTGCTGCAGGATTTTTTTATACCATGCACACTGACCACATAGACCCATTCTTTCATATGTAGGCCTACCAGCTTTCTCTCACTAGATTTGAGGGCGCTAGAATTTAGGCGTACTAGTATGTCAAAAACCCTGGCACATAAGCCATACTAGTACGGTCGAAACCCTGAAAGGGTTAGTCTATATAGTTGTGTGGGGGATGATGGTTCTCTTGGAACATGCTGTGTTTTAGCATCATTGTATTAAATTGTAGATGCATTTCTGAGCCCAGTGCAAGAACACAAGCTTCTTCTCTTATGCTGACCTTATCATGGAGGAGTTTATCTAAGGCTTAACAGTTTGTTTTACGAGGAATTCTGACCAGGGCCTCGTAAATCATATGAAAGTCCATGTTCATGCCTTCCTTTTCCAGGGTCGCAGCAGATGTTTCTGTTTCTGTGCCTTTTTGTTTGTAAAGTTGGTCTCTTTAAAGTTAACAAGTATGTAGTATTGTAGATTTCTATCTTTGTAATATTTATCCATGAGGCTCTTGTAGGATTTTAAAGCTTACCTGGTTGTTATAACTGGAGTTAGTGTGTAATACATGGGATGAACTTGTATCCCATTTTGAATATCGCTTGGAGATATTTAGGACATTTAAAGTAAATGTAAATGACTAGAAGTTATCTGTTGGCCATTTTAGTATAACTTTGTTGGGTCATGACATAGGTTGTGGCAAGTAAATTTGCCAAAGTTTTTGTTATTGAAAATTGTCCATTTGCTCTTGATTAGAAGTTCCTGCAAAGATTGTAGATTTGAAGAGGCTTTTAACCCTTTCAGGGTCCGTCCCGTAGATCTACGGCTTCACGTTGAGTGTCCAAACCATAGATCTACGCCAAAATTCTAGCGCCGTCAAATTTAGCATGAAAGCGCTCATAGGCCTACATGTGAGAGAACGGGTCTGCGTGGTGGGTGTGCACCATAAACAAAAAATCTAGGCGCCCGCATAGCATTGTGGGAATGCCGGCTCAGTTACCCTTGTTCACCATGAAATGTCGCAAGTCAGCTCTCACTCCCCGGAAAATTGGGACTCTCCTCTTCCTATCTGATAGTTCTGACACTGATGGAAGTGGAAATGAAGACGAATTCTATGGCTTTGATCAGTTAGTGACCGAAAAGAATGACCAGGATATCGATAATAGTGCAGAAAACCCTGACGATCCTCAACCTTCTACCTCTGGTGTGGGCACTCGTGACTCACGGTCGGTTGTTCCTCAACGCAAGAGAAAACTAATATTTTCGCGTGGCCAGGCCTCTGACTTCAGTAATGATGATGATAGTGACGTGGATTGTGATTTTATTGCGCTCGACAATCATTCGAGTAGTGATAGTGAGGAATCATATTCACCAGTGAAGCGTCGGTATGTTCTCTGCCGCATGCACTTGGGTAGTGTACCCTATGCTGTGCCCAGGGGACGGAGTACATCCCGGAGTACATCCCGTGGCCCTACACCAGTTTTAGGTAGTGATAGTGAGGATGATGTGGCTACACTTGGCATGGATAGACCACAGGCATCAGTGGATGGTGTTAGTGGTGATGGTAGTGGCACCGCCATGCGTGACTCACCAGCCCAGGGTGGGACCCACGCTGCTGACTCGGCAGTTCAAGGACAAAGCGGAGCGTCAGCCACCAGCCCACCACAGCCACAACCACCCGCACAACCAGCAAACCGTATGTGGGATTGGCAGCAAAATCCCAATTTTGTTCCCAAGTCTCACCACTTTGATGACTCTCAAAGTGGAATTCTACCTACTTGTCCCCTTGGAACCATGGCCAATGAACTGGAATTCTTTGAATTATTCTTTGACCAGCCATTGATGGAAACTATTGTCAGGGAAAGTAATAAGTATTTTGAGTACACCATGGCAAATACGATCATATCACCACAGTCAAGACTACACAGGTGGAAAGAGACGACTGTTGCAGAAATGTATTTGCTTTTTTGCAACAATAATGCTTATGCCTCATGTCTATAAGCATAATATAAAAGCATACTAGTCCACAGATCGGCTAATTTCTACCCCGGTCTTCAGTGAAATCATACCAGTGAACAGGTTTATCTTACTCTTACGTATGTTGCACTTCTCTGACAAAACCAGGCCTGACAGAGGTGACAGGTTATACAAGATTAGAAATGTTTTCATGTATCTCAAACAAAAGTTCAGCATATACTTTTATCCATTCAAGAATCTTGTAATTGACGAGTCTTTGATTTTGTTCAAAGGTAGACTGTCATTCAAGCAGTATATACCGAGCAAGAGGAAACGCTTTGGTATAAAACTGTTTGTACTCTGTGATTGTGACAGTGGCCTGGTGTTGGATATTGTTGTATACATGGGAAGTAAAACATTGAAAGATACCAAGATGTTATTGGGTATCTCAGGTGACGTAGTGAGAAACATGATGGCACCTTATCTTGGTAAGGGGCATACATTATATACTGATAACTGGTACACAAGCCCATTACTCAGTGATTTCATGCGAGTGAACAAGACAGATGTGTGTGGCACAGTGCGTTCTAATCGTAAATATATGCCCAGGCTCAACACAGGTGCTCGTGGTGATGACATGCAGGTGTTTACTGCCAATGACATCATGGCATTACGGTGGCATGACAAACGAGATGTCACATTGTTGACAACCATTCACCGTAATGAAATGCAAGACAGTGGCAAAGTTGATCGAGTGACTAATGAACGTATTCGAAAACCAGAGACAGTGATTGATTATACACAAAACATGCGCTTGGTTGACAAATGTGACATGCAGATTGGTTTTGTTGACTGTGTTCATAAGAGCTACAAGTGGTACATGAAACTTTTCTTCCATCTCATGGACATTTCAATGCTCAATGCATATAATATGTACCAAATAAAGACTGGCAACAGACCACCGTATGGTGAATTTTGTTTGTCTGTTGTCAGACAACTCATAATGAAGTACCAGGTAAGAACACCTGCTATACAACAAGGTCCTCGAATTACTCAGGATATACCCAAGCATTTGAGGAGGGAAAGTGATCATTTCATAATACAGCTTCCTTCAACTCAGAAGAAATTTGCTCAGAAGAGATGCATCGTCTGTGCACAAACAAAACAACGGCAACAAAGACGCAAAGACACTCGGTTTATGTGTGAGGAATGTAAGGTGCCTCTGTGGATGGTGCCTTGTTTCTAGGAGTTCCACAAGCTCCAGCAGTTCTAAAACCATGTCCAGTGATTGTAAATATGTAAATATATGATAGAACATTAGTATTATATAAGATTTGTGCATGTTTATTGTAATAAGCAACAGTGGTAAACAATAATATGATAATAACTTTAGTGCGGTTATTGTGTTCAATACAGTGAGTTTATATATATACATTATATACAGTATTGGTCTCTCAGACCCCAAATGTTAGTAGGAATAGAAAAAAATTGGAAAAGAAAAGAAAAAACTATAAAAAAACGCTAAATAATGTAATGCGCGTATGTGGAATTCGTCGATGTTGCCGCCACCACATCATTTTTGACAAACTTCTTGGCACTGTATCTCGGTAAGTACTGATCAGAATTTTTTTTTTTGTCTTATTACCTTCACAAAAATATGCTTTTTAATTCTGTAAGAAAAAAATAATTTTTTTTTTTTCAAAATTTCTTGGACACTGGAGCACCACTTCAGATTTTGGCCTTGGACCCTGAAGGGGTTAAGTGTGTTAAATGTCTTGAATGTGGTGCTGCCAGTAATTTGTTTTTCAGATTTTTAAAGGCATTTGTTTCTTACAGGTTGATGAATATGATTTTGGAGTCTGGGGAGTCATAGCCAAGAAAAGGTAGCCAGAAGCGGTGAGTGGAAACCTGAGGCAGTGAGTGCAAACCTGAGGCAGCAAGTGGAAACTATAAAAGGAATTCTGTGGAAACCTACCTTGTATGTATTATTGTTTAATTGTTAAACTGAAGCAGATTGATGTCTTAGAAATATTTATGAAAGATTACCTAGCTGTTATAATTGCAGTTGTTCATATGTGGGATGACCATGTGTCATTTGTTGAATACCTGTTGGTTAGGTTTAGGACATTTAAAGTAAATGTAAGTGACTTCAAGTCATGTATTGGCCATTTGAGTACCAGTTTGTTGGGTCTTGAAGGCAGTGAGAAAGTACCATGTAAATTTGCCAAAGTGTTTATTATTGACAAATAAAAAACACTCTGCCTATGTGTGTCCCTCCCTCCCCACTGCCTGTGTGTATATCCCACCCCCTCTCTGCCTGTGGGTGTCCCACCCCCCTTCTCCAGTGCCTGTGTGTGTCCCTTCCCATTCTCTGCCTGTGGGTGGCCATCCCCCTCATATGCCTGTGGGTATCCCTCCCTTCTCTGCCTGTGTGTGTGTATGTCCCTCCCCCCTCCCTCCCTCTCTGCCTCTGTGTGTCCGTCCCTCCCCCCCTTTATTTTCTTTGTTTAACACACCAGCCATCTCTCATCAAGGTATTGGAGACTCACCACAACAAAAAGGAAACACATTCACCATCATTCATTCTGTCACTGTCTCACCAGAAGTGTGATGACACCACAGTTCAGGTGAACCTTCCAACAACAACATCCTCACCAGAAGTGTGATGACACCACAGTTCAGGTCAACCTTCCAACAACAACATCCTCACCAGAAGTGTGATGACACCACAGTTCAGATCAACCTTCCAACAACAACATCCTCACCAGAAGTGTGATGACACCACAGTTCAGATCAACCTACCAACAACAACATCCTCGCCAGAAGTGTGATGACACCACAGTTCAGATCAACCTACCAACAGAAGTGTGATGACACACAGTTCATCCTCATGACACCACAGTTCAGATCAACCTACCAACAACAACATCCTCACCAGAAGTGTGATGACACCACAGTTCAGGCCAACCTTCCAACAACAACATCCTCACCAGAAGTGTGATGACACCACAGTTCAGATCAACCTACCAACAACAACATCCTCGCCTCTTCTTCAGAGTGTAGTCACTCTAAGTTTCATTGATGTGCATGTTTATTACATTTGTATACTTGCACACCTGTACATTTGTGCACTTATACACCTGAACACTTGTATACAGTAGTCCCCACTTATATGGCAGGTTAGGTTCCAGGTCACTGCTGGAAAGCAGACATTGCTGGATAACAGAATGCCATTTTTTCCACTTATAAATGCATATAAATGTCAGATAAGAAGTTTACACTAACATCTATTAAGTTAGCAGTGCAACTAGGCATTAAAAACAATAAAAAGTAAAATACATACGCAGTACACCCATTACTTACCTTAAAATATTTATAGTCCTAATGTAGGGTGAGAGGTGAGTTATATTTGTAGTAAGTCAGGTTTGGGAGGTATGATAGCCAGCCAGGCCAGGTCAGCCAACCCCACCCCACCCATACGTAATATGCTATGACATTTAATTAAACCTCCACAGAGCGATAAAATACATATACATTACATTCATTAATTACCTTAAAATATTTATAGTCTTAACCATTTCAGGGTCGAGAGGCCCTCTTCTAAACTCGTTCTCAGGGTCGAACATTTTTGGGGAAAAAAAATTATTTTTTCTTTTGAAATGATAGAGAATCTTTACCCGATCATAATGACACCAAAAGTATGAAATTTGATGGAAAATTTAGGGAATTATGCTCTCACAAAGTCAGCAGTCTCGATGATGTTGACGCATCGGCGATTTCACCCACTTTGAGCCCTGTTTTCAGCCAATTTCAGTGTACTAGTCGACAACAATCATATCTATTTCACTAGAACTTCATTTTTTCTATCGAATGAGTACAAGAAACCACCCATTTACCAATTTCAAGTAACCAATAAAGTGGTCAGAAATTGGCAATTTTGCCAATTTCACACAATGTAATAATGTTGGTAGAATTACCGACAATATGTAAAGTAAAAGGACACAAGTGCAACTAATGTGACATTTTTATTGTGGCAACATTTCGTTTTCCAAGAGCTTTGTCAAGCTGTTACAAACAGTATATATAGGTATATAGGCTCAGAGTGAGGTGCAATACTAGTGGTAGTAGTAGTAGTGATACAAGTTGTAGTAGTAGTTACAATATGGTAGAACAATTAACTCGCACATGAGTAAAAGGATATAAAAGCTATTACTTGGGTAACATAAAAATAGGTTAGACAAATATTTCTGTTGGAGACTGCATAGAGAAGGCCTGTTTCACTGTTCATTCTCTGTAATGTGCTGTGTAGTATTAACAGGAGAGACTATGTGATGGTAGGGTTTACTGTTTTCAGGAGGATTCTTGCTAAGACTTAAGAGATGGTGAAGCTGCCTTTGTTTTGTCTAATTGTATTCGAAACAGCGATTAGTAATGATTCAAGGCACTTGCGTCTGCAGAAATTAGTTTCTTTGATCACTAATTGGGTGTCCCTGAATTTCATGAGATGATTGGTGGAATTTCAGTGTTGTATACAGGCGTTGTTCAAGTTATCGTTCCTACATGAGTAAATGTGTTCATTGAGGCGGGTGTTGAGTTTTCTTGCTGTTTCACCCACATAAATCTTGTCGCAGCCTCCACAGGGTATAGTGTAAACCCCTGCATTGACTGGTTCGTGGTGTTTTGATTTTGTCCTGGTTAGATCCTTTATTGAAGTGCTGGAAGCGATGGAGACTCTGGTGTTAGAAATACTTGTCTAACCTATTTTTATGTTACCCAAGTAATAGCTTTTATATCCTTTTACACATGTGCGAGTTAATTGTTCTGCCATATTGTATTACTACTACTACTACAACTTATATCATTACTACTACCACTAGTATTGCACCTCACTCTGAGCCTATATATACCCTCTGTGTCCATGTACTGTTTGTAACGGCTTGACAAAGCTCCTGGAGAGCGAAACGTTGCCACAATAAAAATGTCACATTAGTTGCACTTGTGTCCTTTTACTTTACTTCACACAAATTTCAGAAGATGCCAATTTCCAAATAAGGTCCAGAATAAGCAAGACAGACATTCCTGGCATTCCAGACATTCATGTCCCCAGGCCCCTCTTACATCTCTCTTGCTTTCCACTTTGAATTTTTATTCTCACAAAAAATAGAAGATTTACTGTTATGCAGACTAGTACATTAGTGTAGAAGTTGTGTAGAAATGGTATAAATAATATCAGTGCACTTGTGAAAGAAAGAATATTAGACTCACCAGTTGACGTGTATTGGATGCTTGGCATGATTTGTTTACTTTGAAAATTTGGTAAAAATCAAACATTTCTGCTACTTGAGCTCAATTTCAAGGTACTTTTCATTATGAAACCAATCAAAATAATTTCAATTTCTGTAATATGTCTTCCATTCTATAAAATGAGACCAGGAAAACTAGAATACAACCATAAATTCCATACGAAAATAAACTGCAAAGTCACTGTTTTAAACCAAAAACATGGTCAGAGTTTTTTTTTCTCATTATGCACTGTGTGCTGCAGGATTTTGTTTATACTGTGCACACTGACCACATAGACCCATTCTTTCATATGTAGGCCTACTAGCTTTCTCTCACTAGATTTGAAGGCGCTAGAATTTAGGCATTCTAGTACGTCAATAACCCTGGTACGTAAGCCATACTAGAACGTCGGAAACCCTGAAAGGGTTAATGTAGGGCAAGAGGTGAGTTTTATTTGTAGGAAGTCAGGTTTGGGAAGTTTGGTAGCCAGCCAGGTCAGCCAACCCCACCCACACGTAATATACTACGGCATTTAATTGAAGCGCCCCAGAGCGATCAAATACATATACAGTACATTCATTAATTAACTTAAAATATTTGTAGTTTTAATGTAGGGTGAAAGGTGAGTTTTATTTGTAGGAAGTCAGGTGGTAGACAGCCAAGGCAGAGTTCCCCACCCCACCCCACCCACACGTAATGTAAACAAACCAGGTGAATGCGTTTGGTTTTCATCACTTTACATTGTGTACAAGTTGTCTCCACATTGATACAGTAGAATAAATAAAGAGAAACACTCCCATTCTCCTGTAACACCATTTTTAGAAAAAATGACACTCTGAGTGAAGGCATATGAAAGGAATAATTTTCTAGTTACCCCCAGTAATATTATAGTGATACATTTTCTGTGATGTTGGACTACAAGTTGCCTGGCTACCACAAGTCCTACAAGTTGCCTGGCTACTACATTTCATGTTAATTTATTCTACTATGGGGAGTATTTATTATGTCTATATGTTACATAGCTTGTTTATTACATAATTTTGAAAAGAATATCATAGATGGATTAATGCAAATGTCTATATTAATGTAATATAAGACATTTATTGCACCCAAGGCATTGCGTATTATGTTAAGAGTAGAGAGACTATCAGTGATTTTAATGTGTACCTGCATGCCAGCACAGTGTGTAAGCATATTTAGGTACAGGTACACATGAGTATAATTATCAGAGTACATATGTACATATAAAATATTCAATAACTTTAAAACACTTGAAAGTTTGGAAAGTTTCCAGACATAATAGAGATGAGCTCACGGAGAATGTAAACAAACCAGGTGGGGCGCGCCATATTTGAAAGACCACTCACCGTATAGCAAGTTTTGGTCGTAATTTGAAATTGCCGAATTAGCGGAACACCGTGAGGCGAGACCCTACTGCACTTGTGCTCCTGTACACTAGTACACCTGTGCACTTGTACACCTGTACACTTGTACACTTGTATGCGTGTACACTGTACACTGTTCAGATGTCAGCTTGTAAGTCCTCATAATAATTTAATGATTTATTCTAGACTTTATTAATAATAATTAGGCCTATTTTATTTCTATTGGTGAGAGACCCCTGGCTGTCTTGAAGAAGGCACTGGACAGGTACGTAAAGTCAGTACATGACCAGCCAGGCTGTGGTTCCTATATCAGTCTATATGCTGCCAGCAGTTACAGCCTGCTTGATCAGGCCCTGATCCACCACGAAGCCTGGTCATAGACCAGACCATGAAGGCATTGACCCCCAAAACCCTCTCTAGGTATACCCAGAACCTAAAAATGACGTAGTGTTTTGCACTGAATAACTTATTTTCTTCTCTTGCAGAAATTATTGACTACAATGTTACCAACACCAGAAGAGAAGCACAAGATTCACGAAGCCACCATTTACAACCCATACCTTCCTCTGGGGTCGGCAGAACAGTTTCTTATGATGCTGTTGTCCATGTCTGAACTTCCCGTCAGATTACAACTCTGGATCTTTAAGCTAGACTATGAGAACATGGAGAAGGTAATAACAAACAGGGTAATTTTTGTCCCTTTTATCAGATTTGCTTTGACATTTAGCTGGTGACTGACATGGCTGCTCTGCTTGTGTTGCTCTCTGAGACTTCCACCTTTATTGCAGAATTTTTTAACTGCATTTCCCCTTATTTCCCTTCCCATTCTGTTCATGTCCTCCCCTTAACACCTCCTCCACCTCTTCTGTTCTGAAATCTTGTTCACCTCTGCCATGTTCCATTGAATGAACCGTGTGGGTTTAGCACTTCCCATGAATATAATAATAATAATATTGCATGGAAATGCTTCTTCACACCATAGAAATAAAATAAAATAAAATATTTATTTTTTTGTTAAGGTTACAATGTGTGTTTACATATAGTATGAATGGAGCAAAGAAAACTGCTATCATGCCTAGGCATTTTGGGCAGACTTAACTTAATACTTATAGACTACTTAAGTCTAGACAGGTGAAGAGTGGTAAAATACAAATAGTCAATCTTCAGTCAAATTTTCAAATTCAAATTCAAAGTTTATTCTCTATAAGGATTGTTTAGGTAAGACACATATGCAACAATTAGGTATCTTTATTTCGAAACGTTTCGCCTACACAGTAGGCTTCTACAGTCGAGTACAGCAAAGTTGATAGAAGCAGAAGAGACTTGAAGACGATGTAATCAGTCCATCACCCTTAAAGTTCCAGACAATAGAACAATACTCTTCTCCAGACTGAGGGACTGACCACCTCAAAACTTTAAGGGTGATGGACTGATTACATCGTCTTCAAGTCTCTTCTGCTTCTATCAACTTTGCTGTACTCGACTGAAGAAGCCTACTGTGTAGGCGAAATGTTTCGAAATAAAGATACCTAACTGTTGCATATGTGTCTTACCTAAACAACCTGTCGGTATTTTATACCATTTTATTGTTCACTCTATAAGGATTACAATGCTGAATTTGCAGAATTTGGTTATTGTGTGGTTTACATGTAGTAAAATACTAATTACAGAGGGGACCACTAGAACACCTAGCATGGCTAGGCATTTCCGGCAGACTTAGATTAATTCTTAATTTTAAAATATTACAAATTATGAGGTAAGTTGGTATTATGGCTAAGTGACTAAATACTAGTTTATGAGTTTAGCAATGTGAATGCTTTTGTTTTGGCACAATACAGTTTCAAATTCAAATTCAAAGTCAAAGTTTATTCTCTATAAGGATTACAATGCTGAGTTTACAGAGTTTGGTTATTGTGTGGTTTACATGTAGTAAAATCTATTGTTAATATGAGAAATTATAAGAAATTCTGTTTGCCTGAATTGTATTAGTGGCTTTCTTTTGTGCCTAACAATGTTTTATTGCATATAAATTACTTTATTTTAAGTAGTAGGTTGGTAGACAGCAGCCACCCAGGGAGGTACTACCATCCTGCCAAGTGAGTATAAAACGGAAACCTGTATAGTAGTGCCCCACTTATACGGCAGGTTAGGTTCCAGGCTACTGCCGGAAAGTGGACATCGCAGGAAAGCAGAACGCCATTTGTTTCCAATTATAAATGTCAGATAATAAGTTTAGACTAACATCTATTAAGTTAGCAATAGAACAAGGCATTGAAAAGCAATAAAAAGTAAAATACACACACAGTGCACTCATTACTTACCTCAAAATGTTTGTAGTCTTAATGTAGGGTGAGAAGTGAGAAGTATTTATTGTAAGAAGTTAGGTGTGGTAGGTTTGATAGCCAACCAGGCCACCCCACCCCACCCACACGTAATATACTCCGACATTTAAAGAGCCCTAGACTGATAAAATGCATATAGTGTACACTCATTACCTACCATAAAATATTTGTAGTTTTAATATAAGGTGCAAGGTGAATTCAGCCTCTCCTCACTTAATGACAGAGATAGGGGCCTAAGACCCTGTTGGTAAACAATTTCATTGCTAATCGAGGAATGACCTCTTACTGACACTTCAAAAGTGTCACCACCCAAAATTAAAACATTCAGTTTTATGTTTGTTGGAAAATTCCTTTCAATCTGTTTATTATTAACGGTAATACAACATAAAGTAGGTCAATGACTTCTAAGATATTCCAGGAAACACGTACATAGCTGATTACTTGGGAAAATTTTTTTTGAAAAAATCACACTTTTTTCAGTCTTTGCATAGGGAAGAGTGATTTTCTATAGTTACTCTTCAGGTGCCTAACATTTTCTGTTATGGTCGCGGTCACCCTTTTTTTTTTTTTTATCCCTCTCCACCCTCCACTCTTCAGTACCTCTATATAATATCAGTTTTTATTAATTTGGGCATCTTTATCATGCTGCTACATTATTTATGTTATGCCCAATATTAGTCTGGAATGAATATGATAGGTAGATAACCTTTATTGATAGTAATAGTATAATTATACAATATTTTATGGTGCCATGACCTTACACATCCATACATCATGGTGAAGCATGAATTACTGAGACTGCTGGTGCCTTCTCCACTCTCTTGTATAGCCTCAGCCCTCCACACCCTCCAATACCTCTCCATATATCTCATTTTCCTAGGTAGTAGGTTGGTAGACAGCAACCGCCCACGGAGGTACTACCGCCCTGCCAAGTGAGTGTAAAACAAAAGCCTGTAATTGTTTTACTGGTGTCCTTTTTTCTGTTTCATAAACATGCAATATTTCAGGTACATCTTGCTACTTCTAGTTACACTTAGGTCACACTATATATACATGTACAAGCATATATATGCATACCCCTCTGGGTTTTCTTCCATTTTCTTTCTAGTTCTTGTTCTTGTTTATTTCCTCTTATCTCCATGGGGAAGTGGAACAGAATTCTTCCTCCGTAAGCCATGCGTGTTGTAAGAGGCGACTAATATCCCGGGAGCAAGGGGCTAGTAACCCCTTCTCCTATATAAATTACTAAATTTAAAAAGAGAAACTTTCGTTTTTCTTTTTGGGCCACCCTGCCTTGGTGGGATACAGCCAGTTTGTTAAAAAAAAAAATCTCATTTTATTTATTTGGGTGTCTTTTTCATGCTTGTGCATTATTTAATCAAACTTTTTATTCATCCATGGCTTGCCGTAAATGTTTCTGTTGATTCCTAACCTTCACCTGCCTTCAAAGTCTCAAAGATACTGTGTGCCTTGGCTTGAATATTTAAAAGGCTCATCGGCATTCTTTTTTGTATCTGATAGTCAAACCACATCACCAGTAATTTCCCCAGTCCATGAATGAGGCCTTTCTGCTGCCTAGTTATTATGGCTTGAAATCCTGTCGATGCTTTCTCTGTCTCTTTCACTCTATCTTTATCCTTCAAGATAGTGGAAATGGTAGAATGTGCCACCTTCAAGTCATCGGCTATCACTTGTACTTTCTTACCAGCTTCATATACATTTATAACCTTCATTTTCACTATCAGCTGCACAATGAAGTGCAAATTTGTGCAAATATATATTCTTGGAGACAGTGAAAGCTAGTGTACTGAGTGTCTGTAGGAAAGAATCTGAGATACTTGATGCTGAGACACCCCTCTGCCTGTAAAATTGTCATACATATTTTGTACAGGTTTGGTAGCTGACATTTAACCCTTTCAGGGTCAAGAGGCTCTCTCCTAAACTTGTTCTCAGGGTGGAAAATTTTTCGGAAAAAAAAAAAATTTCTAATGATATCATAGAGAATCTTTTCCCGATCATAATGACACCAAAAGTATAAAACTTGATGGAAAACTTACGGAATTATGCTCTCGCAAAGTTAGCAGTCTCGATGATGTTAACGCATTGGTGATTTTGCCCACTTTTAACCCTATTTTCAGCCAATTCCAGTGTACTAGTTGAGAAAAATCATAACTATTTCGCTAGAACTCCATTTTTTCTATTGAATGAGTAAAGAAACTACCCATTTACCAATTTCAACTATCCACTAAAGTGGTCAGAAATTGGCAATTTTGCCAATTTCACACATTTTTCAAAAGATGCCAATTTTCAAATAGGGTCCCGAATAAACAAGACAGACATTCCTGGCACTAAAATAACATTTCGTCTGTTCATTAGTCATGTCCCCAGGCCCCTCTTACATTTCTTTTGCTTTCCACTTTGAATTTTTATTCTCACAAAAAAAATAGAAGATTTACTGTTATGCAGACTACTTCATTAATGTAGAAATGGTATAAATAATATCAGCGCACTTGTGGAAGAATATTAGACTCACTAGTTGACGTGTATTGAACTTGTGGCATGATTTGTTTACTTTTGAACTTTGGCAAAAATCGAACATTTCTGCTACTTTGCGCTCAATTTCAAGTTACTTTTCATTGTGAAACCAACCAAAATCATCTCAATTTCTGTAATATGTCTTCCATTCTATAAAATGAGACCAGGAAAACTAGAATACAACCATAAATACCATATGAAAATGCAGGCAAAGTTGCTGTTTTAAACCAAAAACACAGTTTTTTTTCTCATTATGCACTGTGTGCTGCAGGATCTTTTTTATACTGTGCACACTGACCAAATAGACCCATTCTTTCATATGTAGGCCTACCAACTTTCTCGCTAGATTTGAAGGCGCTAGAATTTACTCGTACTAGTAGGTCAGTAACCCTGGTGCATAAGACGTACTAGTACATCGGAAACCTTGAAAGGGTTTCAGAGCAGTTGTTATTATTATTATTCTTTCAACAAACCGGCCACATCCACTGAGGCAGGGTGACCCAAAAAGAAAAACAAAAGTTTCTCTTTTTAACTATAGTAATGTATACAGGAAAAGGGGTTACTAGGGGTTTCTGGACGTACTAGATCGGCTTACGCACCAGGGTTATTGACATACTAGTACGCCTAAATTCTAGCATCTTCAAATCTAGTGAGAGAGCTGGTAGGCCTACATATGAAAGAATGGGTCTAGGTGGTCAGTGTGCACAGTATAAAAAAGATCCTGGAGCACACAGTGTGTAATGAGAAAAAAAAAACTCCGACCGTGTTTTTGGTTTAAAACAGCGACTTTGCAGTGTATTTTCATATGGTATTTATGGTTGTGTTTTAGTTTTCCTGGTCTCATTTTATAGAGTCGAAGAAATATTACAGAAATTGAGATGATTTTGATTGGTTTCATAATGAAAAGTACCTTGAAATTGAGCTCAAAGTAGCAAAAATGTTCGATTTTTACCAAAGTTCAAAAGTAAACAAGTCATGCCAAGCGTCCAGTACACATCAACTGGTGAGTCTAATATTTTTTCACAAGTGCGCTGATATTATTTATACCATTTCTACACTATTGTAGTAGTCTGCATAACAGTTAATCTTCTATTTTTTGTGAGAATAAAAATTCAAAGTGGAAAGCAAAAGAGATGTAAGAGGGGCCTGGGGATGCGACTAATGAACAGAGAAATGTTATTTTAGTGCCAGGAATGTTTGTCTTGTTTATTCTGGACTCTATTTGGAAATTAGCATCTTCTGAAATTGGTTTGAAATTGGCAAAATTGCCCATTTCTAACCACTTTATTGGATAGTTGAAATCGGTAAATGGATGGTTTCTTGTACTCATTCGATAAGAAAAATGGAGTTCTAGCAAAATAGATATGATTTTTTGTTTCGACTAGTACACTGGAATTGGCCAAAAATAGGGCTCAAAGTGGGCGAAATTGCCGATGCGTAAACATCGTCAAAACCGCTAACTTCGTGAGAGTATAATTCCGTAAGTTTTCCATCAAATTTCATACTTTTGGTGTCATTATGATCGGGTAAAGATTCTTTATCATTTCTATTTTTTTTTTTTTTTTTTAATATGTTATAAATAATAATAGTACATGTTATTAATAATAACATGTATTATTATTAACATGTATGTATTTAATAACATATATGTTATAAATAATAATAGTACATATTATTAACAACATGTATTATTATTAACATGTATGTTATTAAATACCATTGCCTCAATCACTGCCTCTACCACTCCAGTCACACTCAATCTACAGGCACCAAACACAATGAATTATTGTGAAATGTTTGGAAGAGCAGGGAGACTAATGTTCACTCCAGCATAAACAAAGTCACACTGACGATGTGTCAACCACTCCCTCGTATTTTTGTACAATTTCCTTCTTCAATTATATCATTTATTATTATTATTATTATTATTATTATTATTATTATTATTATTATTATTACTATTGTTATTATTAGCTGTAGCAGAAATGTTTAATTCTTTGCAGTGTTCAAGAGTAAACACATGATGTCACCGTCTAATACCTGTCCGAATAGCCATTCCAATATGCAGTCATGGATGGGTTTACATTATTTATACTGTAGTTTAATAGCAAATAATGAACAAACAAAACACTCACCACACTGAGTGGTGGGAGGGCTGGCTGCCAGTTGCGGGGGTCGGAGGGAGGGTAGTAGGGACTCGCAGGTGGCGGGAAACTTAAATATGATTTGGCGGCTGGGAATTTGGTGGCTGGGAATTTGGCGGTTGGGAATTCGCGAATGTGTGAAGCCCGTGAAAGTTGAAAACGTGAACGTTGAGGGAGACCTGTAATTTATACAGGAGAAGGGGTTACTAGCCCCTTTCTCCCTATTATTATTACCATCCACATATGTAAAGTTTAATCATTTATTAAGCCGACACGAGAGACACAGAGAATGTAATAATAATAATCACTCTGGAATGCTTTAAATGTTAGCTATCAAACCTGTACGAAATACATATGACATTAAAACGCCCCAGAGTGATTATTAATTATATTTTATTATTATTATCACCAACAACACGCCTTGTTCACTGAATTTAATCACTTCTTAATGAAACTGCCACGAGAGACCAAGAATGTAAACACAGGAACACACCAGCTAACCCCTTTACCGTGAACTTCTTTTGTACTTTTTCCATTTTCCTCTTCCAAGTGCTGCTGCACTTCTGTCTTGTACTATGGGGTGCACAATCAAGTACAAATTTATAGGCGAAATATGTAGTATAAATTTATAGACGAAATATGTAGTCTTGGAGATTGCTTGATGCTCAGACCTATCACTAACCCTTTTACAATGAACTTCTGTTGTACATACTTCTTCCATTTTCCTCTTCCAAGTGCTGCTGCTTTTCTATCTTGTACTATGGGGTGTACAATCAAGTACAAATATGTTGTCTTGGAGACTTTAAAAGCTAGTATATTGAGTGGCTGTAAGAAGGAGATTGAAATGCTTGACACTGAGCCACTGTGCTGCCTGTTTCCGTGATCCAAGTTCTCGTACGGCATAAAATACTGTCTCGTCGGAGAGCCCATCATAACTCCGGGTTGTTGGTAAACGAGTACATTGGTAAGTGAGGAGAGGCTGTAGTAGGGTAGGTAGGTATTGAATAATGTGGTAGGTATCGTAGCCCATCTGGCCACCCCACCCACACATTATATACTAGGCATTTAAAGTGCCTTAGAGCAATAAAATGCATATACAGTACACTCATTACTTACCTTAAAGTATTTGTAGTCTTCATATAGGGTGAGAAGTGAGTAAACAAGATAAAACGAATAAACGAGAGAGAGAATGAGTACATGAGACAGGACAGACGTGAGTTTTGTAAACAAACCAGGCGAACGTGTATGGTTTCACTTCACTCCGTCAAGCACGTTAGAAAAACATCTCATATTTATGTTAGTTTATTTTACTGTGGGTATATTTATCATGTTTTATGTTATGTAACATGTTTGTTATATAATTTTGAAAAAAAAAGTATCATGGATTAAGCAAAACGTCTATATTAACATTTCATATGACATTTAATGTGCCTCACAGTGATTATTATTATTTTTTTTTTCAACAAATCGGCTGTCTCCCACCGAGGCAGGGTGACCCAAAAAAGAAAGAAAATCCCCAAAAAGAAAATACTTTCATTATCATTCAACACTTTCACCTCACACATAATCACTGTTCTTGCAGAGGTGCTCAGAACACAACATTTTTGAAGCATATACGCATAAAGATACACAACATATCCCTCCAAACTGCCAATATTATTATTATCATTATTAATATGGCATCTTCAAGACTAATAAGACACTCTTAGTGATTTTAACGTGTATCTGCATGCCAGCACGGTCTGTAAGTTTACTTAGGTACAGGTACACATAAGTACAGTGGACCCTCAGGTAACGATGGCATCACCTAACGTTAAATCCGGCTAGCGATACATTTTAACGCAAAAATTTTGCCTCGGCTAGCGCTAAAAAACTCACTCAATGCAATTCGTTTGAGACACAGTCACATGTGACCTGAGCACGCCTCACTTGTCCCATGGGTGCCAGTGTTTACAAGCCAGCCACAGCGGTCGCATCCAAGCATACAATCGGAGCATTTCATATTATCACAGCATTTTTAGTGATTGTACCTGCAAAATAAGTCACCATGGGCCCCAAGAAAGCTTCTAGTGCCAACCCTACAGGAAAAAGGGTAAGAATTACTATGGATATGAAGAAAGAGATAATTGCTAAGTACGAAAGTGGAGTGCGTGTCTCTGAGCTGGCCAGATTGTATATTTATTTATTTATTTATTTATTTAGAAATTTTAGCATACATACAGAGGTACAAAAAAAAATACAGGTAAGAGCAGCATGCCAAAGCCACTTATATGCATAGCATTATGGGCTGGCTTAAAATTAACTTAAGATTAACTAAGCAATGATGAAATCAATGATAAGACATTATTGTAAACAGATATCTATAAAGCACAAATGAGTATTACAAAGACAGGTCATATGGTTGCATGCATTGCTGTTCATTCAGTAGAATGGAGTATTCTGTTAGGTAGTGTATTTAAAAAAATAACAAAGTTAGATTGGGCCCTAGGTTTAACATTTATGTGATATAATTGTGAGTAACATTTTGGATATACAATTTATAAGGTTCAGTTATTCAGTATTTATTTGGTTTTGAGTGAGTAAGTGAACTTTGAGAAGAGACTTGAATTTATAAACAAGTAGTGTTTCTTTTATATTTACAGGTAATGAATTCCAGATTTTAGGGCCTTTTATGTGCATTGAGTTTTTGCATAGCGTGAGATGGACACGAGGAGCATCAAAGAGTGATCTGTGCCTTGTGTTATGGTCATGTGTTCTGTTGAGGTTGGCAAGGAGATGTTTGAGGGGAGGGTTAATATCAGTTAAATGTTCTATGTATGTAATAGGTGCAATAATATGTATGGATGTTTTGTATGGTGAGTAGGTTGAGTGTTTTGAATATTGGTGGAGTGTGTTGCCTGTAGTGAGAATTTGTTATCATTCTAACTGCAGCCTTTTGTTGGGTAATTAGTGGTCTGAGATGGTTAATTGTTGTTGAGCCCCATGCACAAATTCCATAGGTGACATAGGGGTAAATAAGAGAGTGATAAAGGGCCAGGAGGGCTGACTGTGGAACATAGTACCGTATCTTCGATAGTATGCCTACAGTCTTGGAAATTTTCTTAGAAATTTGTTGTATATGTGTATGAAATTTGAGTCTATTATCGAGGTGGATTCCTAAGAATTTTCCCTCTGTTAGCTTTGTGATAGGTGATCCGTTTATCGTTATGTTAAGAGGTACATCTGTAGCTCTGTTACCAAACTGAATGAAGTAGGTTTTGTCAATGTTTAGTGTAAGTTTGTTAGTCCCCATCCAGGTAGATATCTTCTGTAATTCGGTGTTTACAGTATTGGCTAGCGTGACTGGGCTCGGTTGAGAGAAGACGTATGTAGTGTCATCTGCAAAAAGTGTGGGTTTGAGTAATTGCGAAGCATTTGGTAGGTCATTTATGTATAGGAGAAAGAGAAGAGGGCCAAGGACACTTCCCTGTGGGACACCAACTGTAATTGGTTGTGCGGAAGAGCTTGCCCCATTTGCGTACACATATTGGCTTCTGTTGCTGAGGTAAGACTTGAGGTAGTTGAGGGAGTGCCCTCTAATACCAAAGTGTGACAATTTTACGTGGAGCAAGTCATGGTCAACTGTATCAAAAGCTTTACGTAAGTCAATGAAGATCCCCAGTGGGACTTCTTTTTTCTCTATTGCAGTGTATATATGTTCTAGCATGTGTATAATAGCATCATTAGTATTTTTATTAGGCCTGAATCCAAATTGGCAGGGGTTGAGAATGTTTTGGGAGATGAGGTAGGAGTAGATTCGTTTATGAATTAATTTTTCGAAGATTTTTGAGAGAGGGTGTAAATTGGATATTGGCCTATAGTTATTCAACTCTGTTTGGTCTCCTCCTTTATGGATCGGGGTGACCCTCGCTATTTTGAGAACTGTAGGGAAGGTGGAGGATTCAATGGATTTGTTAAAGAGTGTTGCAATGATTGGTGATAGTACTTGTGATGCTTTTTTGTATATAAAGGGTGGTAAGGTATTTAAATCTCCTGCCTTGGTTTTCAGTGCATTGATAATAAGGGAGACTTCGTATGGGTTAGTCGGAGCTAGGAACAGTGTGTTCGGGTAGTTGCCAGTGAGGTAGTCATTTGGTGGGGTATCTGAGCTTGGGATTTTATTGGCAAGGTTTTGACCTATAGTGGAGAAGAAATCATTGAGTCTGTTTGCTGTTTCTGTTGGTGGGAGTTGGGGTTCATCTGATTTTGCTAATTTTATTTCGCTATGTCATGATATCTTTTTTGTTCCCAGAATTTCTGATAGGGTCTTCCAGGTCTTTTTTATATCACCTCGTAAGTTGGATAATCTGTTCTCATAATACAATTTTTTTGCCCTTCTTATCAGGCTGGTTAGGATTGACGAGTAACGTTTTGTTTGGTCTCTGGTTATGTGACCCATTCTGTACTGTTTTTCATATCGGTGTTTTGTATTTATGGATTTGAGAATGCTGGGTGTTAGCCAGGGACTGTTCAGTCTCTTAGCTGTCATCTGTTTATTTTTTTTAGGGCAGTGCTTGTTATAAAGGTATTGGGTCTTTTTTAGAAAATTATTAAAACATTCGTCAATATCTGTATAGATTTCTAGCTCAGTGTGCCAGTCAATGTTTGTTACTGCTGTTGTGAAGTTATTAATGGCTGCCTCATTGTGAAGTCTGAAGGTGACTTTAGTAGTGTCTTGGGGTATTTTACCAAGAGTTGTTATGAGGAAAGTAGGGTAGTGGTCTGTGGTATTATCTGTAATTATGCCTGATTTTAAAGGGGATATGGTGTTGGTCCAGATGTGGTCAAGTAGGGAAACACTAGTCTCTGTAACTTGTAGGTTTTGTTACTGTTGGTAGCAACATGCAGTTACTCATTGTGTTTGTGAATTCAGTAACGTGTGGGTCCTGGTCTTGCAGGAGATTTATATTGAAGTCACCTGAGAGTAGTAAGTGATCTTTGTTCATGTGTGCATCAGTTATCATACTTCCTAGGTTTTGACTAAATTGGCTAATGTTTGATTGTGGAACTCTGTAGATGTTTATCACTGTGAGATATGCTTGGAGAAGGCTTGTTTTCTCGGAGCTTGGGTTAAGTGGTTGTCTGGCAGCAGAGGCAGTGTTTGGGTTAGCAGGGCTGTCTTCCTTAGATCTTCTATTTTTGTCAAGATTTGGGTTACATTCTTAGTATTCTTGGGTCATTTTGTGGTCTACGTGGGTTCATGTAGTTGAACTTTCACTTAGGCCATCACAAGTTTTGATGAGCGATGTTTTTTGAGGAAGAAGAGCTGGTAGGATGCCGCTGCTGCCGCTGCCGCTATGTATTTTTTAACCATCGCTACTATTGTGGCCAAGAAAACGGCAATCAAGGAAGCTGTTCTTGCAAAAGGTGCAACTTTGTTTTCGAATAAGAGATCGTAAGTGATAGAAGATGTTGAGAGACTGTTATTGGTGTGGATAAACGAAAAACAGCAGGAGATAGCATCTCTCAAGCGATCATATGTGAAAAGGCTAGAAAGTTGCATGAGGATTTAATTAGAAAAATGCCTGCAACTAGTGGTGATGTGAGTGAATTTAAGGCCAGCAAAGGTTGGTTTGAGAGATTTAAGAATCGTAGTGGCATACATAGTGTGATAAGGCATGGTGAGGCTGCCAGTTCGGACCACAAAGCAGCTGAAAAATATGTGAAGGAATTCAAGGATTACATAGACACTGAAGAATTGAAACCTGAACAAGTGTTTAATTGTGATGAAACAGGCCTGTTTTGGAAGAAAATGCCAAACAGGACCTACATTACTCAGGAGGAAAAGGCACTCCCAGGACATAAGCCTATGAAAGACAGGCTTACTCTCTTGATGTGTGCTAATGCTAGTGGTGATTGCAAAGTGAAGCCTTTATTGGTGTGTCACTCTGAAACTCCCAGAGTGTTCAGGAGAAACAATGTCCTCAAGGCTAATTTGTGTGTGATGTGGAGGGCAAACAGTAAGGCATGGGTCACTAGAGACCTTTTCTATGACTGGTTACACCATGCATTTGCCCCCACTGTGAAAAATTACCTCCTGGAAAATAAATTGTACCTTAAGTGCCTCCTGGTATTAGACAATGCTCCTGCCACGTGCAGAGCAACTTTCTGGGGACATGAGTTTCATTAAGGTCAAGTTTTTGCCCCCTAATACCACTCATCTCCTGCAGCCCATGGACCAGCAGGTCATTGCAAACTTCAAAAAACTCTACACAAAAGCTATGTTTCAAAGGTGCTTTGTAGTGACCACAGAAACTCAGTTGACTCTAAGAGAGTTTTGGAGAGATCACTTTAGCATCCTCAGTTGTGTAAACATTATAGGTAAGGCTTGGGAGGAAGTGACTAAGAAGACCTTGAACTCTGCTTGAAAGAAACTGGCCAGAATGTGTAGACAAAAGGGATTTTGAAGGATTTGAGGCTAACCCTGAGAAGTGTATGCCAGTTGTGGAATCAGTTGTGGCATTGGGGAAGTCCTTGGGGTTGGAGGTTAGTGGGGAGGATGTGGAAGAGTTGGTGGAGGAAGACAGTGAAGAACTAACCACTGATGAGCTGCAAGATCATCTTCAACAGCAAGAGGCCAGACCTGAGGAAACTGCTCCGGAGGAGGGGATAGAGAAATTGAGGAAGTTGCCTACTTCAAAGATTAAGGAAATGTGTGCAAAGTGGCTTGAAGTGCAAACCTTTTTTGATGAAAATCACCCTCACACAGCTATTGCAAGCCGTGCTGGTGACTATTACACTGACAATGTTGTGAAACACTTTAGGAAAGTCATAAAGGAACGGGAGGTACAGGCCTCTATGGACAGATATGTTGTGCGACAGAGGTCCAGTGACTCTCAAGCTGGTCCTAGTGGCATTAAAAGAAGGGAAGTAACCCCGGAAAAGGACTTGATACCTCAAGTCCTAATAGAAGGGGATTCCCCTTCTAAACATTAACAACATCCACACTCTCCCCTCCTCCCATTCCATCAATCATCACCAGATCTTCAATAAAGGTAAGTGTCAGTTTGTGTGTATTAAAATTAATATTTCATGTGGTAATTTTTTTTTTTTTTCATACTTTGGGATGTCAGGAACGGATTAATTTGATTTCCATTATTTCTTATTGGGAAAATTAATTCAGCTAACGAAGAACTTTCAGGAGCGGATTAATATCGATAGCTGAGGGTCCGCTGTATAATAATTATCAGAGTACAGTGGTCCCTCGTTTTTCGTAATTAATCCGTTCCTGGAGCCGTTACTATAAACGAAATTTACGATTTACGAATCAATTTTCCCCATAAGAAATAATGTAAATACAATTAATCCGTTCCTGACACCCAGAAGTATTAAAACAAAAAATTTTTTAACATGAAATATACATGTAGTACATAAACAATACACTGGGAAATGATGAATGAAACATTAACAGCATAACACTTACCTTTATTGGAGATTCTTCTTAGTGTATGGGAGACTGGAGGAGGAGAGAGAGTGGATTGTTTATAGTTTGGAAGGGGAATCCCCTTCCATCAACACCTCAGGTACCATTTGCTTTTCTGGGGTTGCTTCTCTTCTCTGTTTCTTAATGCCACTAGGACCACCTTGAGAGTCACTGGAGTCCTGTCTTGCAAAAAAACTGTCCAAAGAGCTCTGTTTCTGGCATCTCTTTAACACTTCCCTAAAATGGCCCAAGACTTTGTCACTGTACATGTTGCCAACCTGGCTTGCAACAACCTTGTTAGGGTGATGTTTCTCCATAAAGCTTTCCATCTTACCCCACATAGTAAAAATCTCTTTAATTTCTGAAGAAGGCACCTTCTTCCATCTCTCTTCCTCCTCTGCAGCAAGATTCTGAGCTGCGATGTGTTGCTCTTCCTGCTGAAGCTCTTGCAGCTCCTCAGTGGTGAGCTCTTCATTGTGGTCTTCCACCAATTCTTCCACATCCTCCAAACTCACATCCAACCCCATGGAACTCCCCAGTGCCACAATTGATTTTACAACAGACATAGGCTCATTAGGGTCAGTCCCAAATCCTTCAAAATCCCTCTTGTCGACACAATCTGGCCACAATTTTCTCCAGGCAGAGTTCAAAGTCCTGGTAGTCACTCCTTCCCAAGCCATACCTATAAGGGTTGTGCAGTGGAGGATGCTGAAGTGTTCTCTCCAAAATTCCCTTAGGGTCAAGCGAGTGTCTGTGGTCACAGTCAAGCACCTGTGAAACATTGCTTTTGTGTAGAGTTTTTTAAAGTTTGCAATAACCTGCTGGTCCATGGGTTGGAGGAGAGGAGTGGTATTCGGGGGCAAGAACTTTACTGTGATGAACCCAAACTCCTCAAAAATTAGGTCATCCAAGTTTGGAGGATGAGCAGGTGCATTGTCCATTACTAGCAGGCACTTGAGATCCAATTTCTTTTCCAGGAGATACTCCTTCACACTAGGGCCAAACACTTCATTGAACCACTCGACGAAAATTTCCCTCGTGACCCATGCCTTACTATTAGATTTCCAAAACACACACAATTTACTCTTCATAACATTGTTTTTCCTGAACACTCTGGGATTTTCAGAATGGTACACTAGTAATGGCTTCACTTTGAAATCCCCACAAGCATTAGCACAGAACATTAGCGTCAGCCTGTCTTTCATAGGCTTGTGTCCTGGCATTGCCTTTTCCTCTTGTGTAATGAAGGTCCTCTTTGGCATTTTCTTCCAAAAGAGGCCTGTTTCATCACAATTGAACACTTGTTCAGGTTTCAGTCCTTCAGCCTCTATGTACTCCTGGAATTCATGCACATATTTTTCAGCCGCCTTGTGGTCCGAACTGGCAGCCTCACCCTGCCTTACCACACTGTGTATGCCAGTACGGTTCTTAAATCTCTCAAACCAGCCTTTGCTGGCCTTAAATCCACTCACTTCACCACTGTTTGCAGGCAATTTCTTTACCAAATCTTCATGCAACTGCCTAGCCTTTTCACAAATAATCGAAGTCATAAGAGTATCTCCTGCTAATTGTTTCTCATTTATCCACACCAATAATAACTTCTCAACCTCTTCCAGTACTGGTGATCTCATTTTTGTCAGCATAGTTACTCCCTTTGCAACAACAGCATCCTTTATTTCCTTTTTCTTGGCCACTATGGAACATAAGGTTGTGTAGGGTTTCTTATACATCCTGGACAGTTCGGCCACGCTTGTGCCACTTTCATATTGTTCAATGATGGTTTTCTTAAATACAATCGTATTTCTCACCTTCTTTACCACAGGCTTGGCACTAGGAGCTTTCTTTGGAGCCATGGTAGCTTATTTAGTACTTGCAAGCACTAAAATAAATGGAATATTATGAAATATTTCGCTGGAGCACGTGAGGGGACCTTCGCTCACTGGTAAACAATGCCAGACTGGCTGCCGCCCCGGCTCACGCCGTGGGTACGCGTCCCGGACGAACTACGACTCGCGAGTCAACCTATGAAAAGCGAGTTCATGTTTATACGAAAATACCCCTATGATTGGCGAATTTTACGATTGCCGGGAACTACGAAAAGCGGGGGACCACTGTATATATAAAATATGAAATAACTTTAAAACACTTGAAATATTGGAAAGTTTCGAAACATAATGGAGAGACGCAGTGCTCACGGAGAATGTAAACAAACTGGGCGGTGCACACCGTATTAGAAAGACAGGGAGCCGTATAGAGAGTTTTGGTCATCATTTGAAATTGCCTTATTAGCGGAATGCCATAAAGCGGGGCCCTACTGTAATTGTTTTACATGATGGTAGGATTGCTGGTGTCTTGTTTCTGTCTCATAAACATGCAAGTTTTCAGGTATGTCTTGCTACGTTTACTAACACTTAGGTCACACATGCATGTACAAGCATATACAGTGGAACCTTGTTTTTGAGCCGTAATCCATTCCAGAAGGTCGGCCTAAATTCGAAGCATTATTTCCCATAAGAATTAATGTAAATACAATTAATGCCTCGGTGGGAGGCGGCCGACTTGTTGAAAAAAAAAAAAAAATTAATCCATTCCAGGCACCCAAAAATATTCACAAAAAAACAGATTTTTTAAAGATTAATTATAGTTTTACCTACACAAAACAACAAGAACTAAATAAAATAAATTAGGAGCATTTAAATCACTATTACATACCTTTACTGAAGACTCTTGTTGGCTTATGGAAGACAGGGAGGGTGGATTATTGTTTGGAAGGGAATCCCTCTCCATAAAGACTTTAGGTAACAAGTCCCTCTCTGGGGTTACTTCCCTTCTTTGTCTTTTAATGCCACTAGGATCAGCTTGAGAGTCACTGGACCCCTGTTGCACAAAATAACTGTCCAGACTGCTCTGTTTCTTGCGTCCCTTTAAGATTTCCCTAAAATGGGACAAGGTTTTGTCACTGAACATGTTGCAGATATGGCTTGTTTCAACTTGGTCAGGGTGATATTTCTCCACAAAAGTTTGCACCTCATTCCACTTTGCACAAATGTCCTTAATCACTGAAGAAGGCACATTCTTCCCTCTCTCTTCCTCCTCCTCCTCCTCCTCTGAAGCAAGTTCCTCAGCTGTGGTCTGTTGCTGTTCCAGTTGAAGGAGTTGCAGCTCTTCCCTGTGGTCCTCCATCAACTCTTCCACATCCTCGCCAGTCACTTCCAACCCCATGGACTTTCCCAATGCCACAATAGATTCCACAGCAGGGTCAGGGTCAGCCTTAAACTCTTCAAAATCCTTCTCGAGGACACAGTCTGGCCATAATTGTCTCCAAGAAGAGTTCAAAGTCTTGGAAGTCACTCCCTGCCAAGCCTTACACAATAGAGGATATTGAAGTGATTTCTCCAGAACTCTCTTAGGGTCAATTCAGTGTCCAAGGTCACTTCAAAGCACTTTTGAAACACTGCTTTTGTGTAGAGTTTTTTGAAGTTAAAAATGACCTGCTGGTCCATGGGCTGGATGAGAGGAGTGGTGTTAGGAGGCAAGAATATCACTGATATAAAACGGAAATCCATAGACAATAGGTCTACCAAGTTTGGAGAATGAACAGGAGCATTGTCCATTACCAATAAGCAATTGAATGGCAGTTTATTTTCCAGGAGTTTTTTTTTCACACTCGGGCCAAACACTTCATGGACCCAGTTAATGAAAGTCACCTCGTGACCCATGCATTATGATTAGCTTTTCACATCACACACAATTTACTCTTGATGACATTGTTTTTCTTGAACACTCTGGGATTTTCAGAGTGATACACAAGTAAAGGGTTTACTTTGAAATCCCCACTAGCATTAGCACAGAACAAAAGAGTTGGTCTGTCTTTCATAGGCTTGTGTCCTGGCAGTGCCTTTTCCTCTGTGATATAGGTCCTCTTTGGCATTTTCGTCCAAAAGAGGCTTGTTTCATCACAAGTGAACACTTGTTGGGGTTGGCATTCTTGAGCATCTACATTCCCCTTGAATTCCTGCACAAATTTTTCAAAAGCATGTTTGTCAGAATTTGCAGCCTCCTCATGCCTTACAACACTGTGTATGCCACAATGCTTCTTAAATTTCTCAAACCAGCCTCTGCTGGTCTTAAGTTCACTATCATCATCACTAGTACCAGGCATTTTCGTTACGAGATCCACATGCAACTGCCTTGCCTTTTCACAAATGATAATCTCTGAAACACTATCTCCTGCTAACTGTTTTTCTCTGATCCACAAAAACTTCTCCACATCTTGGTTTGTTTGTGATCTCTTCCTTGATTTGTTCTTTCTTTGCCAGGATAGAAGTGATTGTTGATTTGTTTGTGGCATACATCCTGGCAAGTTCCAGCACCCGTACACCACTGTCATATTTTTCTATTACTTCCTTCTTAAATTCCATTGTGTTTCTGACTTTTTTTACCAAAGGAACTGTCTTGGGCCCCATGGTGACTTATTTCACAATGTGCAGAGTATATGCTCACTTGCCAACAGACAAAGGAAGACTGACTCACCAAAGCCCAGCGTCCCAGCGGGAGAGGTGAGCTAATGCATCTAATATGGCCAGTATACGAGGCAATGGCCAAAAAATGGAGCTAAATTTCCGCCAAAAATATGGCCTAAATACGAATCGGCCAAAAAACGAGGTTCCACTGTACAGGTCTCCCTCAACATTCGCGAGGGTTAGGGGATCAAGAGCCTCGCGAATGTTGAAAAATCGCAAATGTTTGGTGCCCCAATATATTGTAGGGAAATATAATACAATACTGCTTCCTTAACTTGTTGAACCATGAACAATGATAAAATACATGAAAACATCGTAAATTGTACTAAATACATACATGTTATGGTTTAATAACAAGTATGTTAGTTAAATACCACTGCCTCCACCACTGCCTACACCAATGCCTCCACCACTTCCTCAATCACTGCGAGTCCCTACTACCCTCCCTCCGACCCGTGCAACTGGCAGCCAGCCCTCCCACCAGTGTGGTTAGTGTTTTGTTTGTTCATTATTTGCTATTAAACTACAGTATAAATAATGTAAACCTGACTGCATATTGGAATGGCTATTCGGACAGGTATCGGACGGTGACGTCATGTGTTTACTCTTGAGCACAGCAAAGAATCAAACATTTCTGCTACTGCTAATAATAACAATAGTAATAATAATAATAATAATAATAATAATAATAATAATAATAAATACGATAGAAATGAAGAAGGAAATTGCACAAAAATACGAGGGAGTGGTTGAGGCATCGTCAGTGTGGCTTTGTTTATGCTGGAGTGAGCATTAGTCTCCGTGCTCTTCCAAACATTTCACAATAATTCATTGTGTTTGGTGCTTGTAGATTGAGTGCAACTGGAGTAGTAGAGGCAGTGGTAGAGGCAGTGGGTGAGGCAGTGGGTGAGACAGTGGGTGAGGCAGTGGTTGAGGCAATGGTAGAGGCAGCAGTTTAGGCAGCAGTTGAGGCAATGGTATTTAATAACATATATATTATAAATAATAATAGTACATATTATTAATAACATGTATTATTATTATTATTATTAATAACATATATGTTATTAAATACCACTGCCTCAACCGCTGCCTCAACCACTGCCTCACCCACTGCCTCACCCACTGCCTCACCCACTGCCTCACCCACTGCATCACCCACTGCCTCACCCACTGCCTCTAGCACTGCCTCTACCACTGCCTCTACCACTCCAGTCACACTCAATCTACAAGCACCAAACACAGTGAATTATTGTGAAATGTTTGGAAGAGCACGGCGACTAATGCTCACTTCAGCTTAAAGAAAGCCACACTGACTGACGATGCCTCAACCACTCCCTCGTATTTTTGTACAATTTCCTTCTTCAAATCTATCATATTTATTATTATTATTATTATTATTATTATTATTATTATTATTATTATTATTATTATTATTGTTATTATTAGTAGCAGAAATGTTTGATTCTTTGCTGTGCTCAAGAGTAAACACATGATGTCACCATCCAATACCTGTCTGAATAGCCATTCCAATATGCAGTCATGAATGGGTTTACATTATTTATACTGTAGTTTAATAGCAAATAGGAAAGAGTAAGGTTATGAGGATAACAAAAAGATTAGGTGATGAAAGATTGAATATCAGGTTGGAGGGAGAGAGTATGGAGGAGGTAAATGTATTCAGATATTTGGGAGTGGACGTGTCAGCGGATGGGTCTATGAAAGATGAGGTGAATCATAGAATTGATGAGGGGAAAAGAGTGAGTGATGCACTTAGGAGTCTGTGGAGACAAAGAACTTTGTCCTTGGAGGCAAAGAGGGGAATGTATGAGAGTATAGTTTTACCAACGCTCTTATATGCGTGTAAAGCATGGGTGATGAATGTTGCAGCGAGGAGAAGGCTGGAGGCAGTGGAGATGTCATGTCTGAGGGCAATGTGTGGTGTGAATATAATGCAGAGAATTCTTACTTTGGAAGTTAGGAGGAGGTGCGGGATTACCAAAACTGTTGTCCAGAGGGCTGAGGAAGGGTTGTTGAGGTGGTTCGGACAAGTAGAGAGAATGGAGCGAAACAGAATGACTTCAAGAGTGTATCAGTCTGTAGTGGAAGGAAGGCGGGGTAGGGGTCGGCCTAGGAAAGGTTGGAGGGAGGGGGTAAAGGAGGTTTTGTGTGCGAGGGGCTTGGACTTCCAGCAGGCATGCGTGAGCGTGTTTGATAGGAGTGAATGGAGACAAATGTTTTTTAATACTTGACGTGCTGTTGGAGTGTGAGCAAAGTAACATTTATGAAGGGGTTCAGGGAAACCGGCAGGCCGGACTTGAGTCCTGGAGATGGGAAGTACAGTGCCTGCACTCTGAAGGAGGGGTGTTAATGTTGCAGTTTAAAAACTGTAGTGTAAAGCACCCTTCTGGCAAGACAGTGATGGAGTGAATGATGGTGAAAGTTTTTCTTTTTCGGGCCACCCTGCCTTGGTGGGAATCGGCCAGTGTGATAATAATAATATAAAATATTTTTTTTATTATCACACTGGCCAATTCCCACCAAGGCAGGGTGGCCCGAAAAAGAAAAACTTTCACCATCATTCACTCCATCACCGTCTTGCCAGAAGGGTGCTTTACACTACAGTTTTTAAACTGAAACATTAACACCCCTCCTTCAGAGTGCAGGCACTGTACTTCCCATCTCCAGGACTCAAGTCCGGCCTGCCGGTTTCCCTGAACCCCTTCATAAATGTTACTTTGCTCACACTCCAACAGCACGTCAAGTATTAAAAACCATTTGTCTCCATTCACTCCTATCAAACACGCTCACGCATGCCTGCTGGAAGTCCAAGCCCCTCGCACACAAAACCTCCTTTACCCCCTCCCTCCAACCTTTCCTAGGCCGACCCCTACCCCGCCTTCCGTCCACTACAAACTGATACACTCTTGAAGTCATTCTGTTTCGCTCCATTCTCTCCACATGTCCGAACCACCTCAACAACGCTTCCTCAGCCCTCTGGACAACAGTTTTGGTAATCCCGCACCTCCTCCTAACTTCCAAACTACGAATTCTCTGCATTATATTCACACCACACATTGCTCTCAGACATGACATCTTCACTGCCTCCAGCCTTCTCCTCGCTGCAACATTCATCACCCATGCTTCACACCCATATAAGAGCATTGGTAAAACTATACTCTCATACATTCCCCTCTTTGCCTCCAAGGACAAAGTTCTTTGTCTCCACAGACTCCTAAGTGCACCACTCACCCTTTTCCCCTCATCAATTCTATGATTCACCTCATCTTTCATAGACCCATCCGCTGACACGTCCACTCCCAAATATCTGAATACATTCACCTCCTCCATACTCTCTCCCCATAATCTGATATCCAATCTTTCATCACCTAATCTTTTTGTTATCCTCATAACCTTACTCTTTCCTGTATTCACTTTCAACTTTCTTCTTCTGCACACCCTACCAAATTCATCCACCAATCTCTGCAACTTCTCTTCACAATCTCCCAAGAGCACAGTGTCATCAGCAAAGAGCAACTGTGACAACTCCCACTTTATGTGTGATTCTTTATCTTTTAACTCCACGCCTCTTGCCAAGACCCTCGCATTTACTTCTCTTACAACCCCATCCATAAATATATTAAACAACCACGGTGACATCACACATCCTTGTCTAAGGCCTACTTTTACTGGGAAATAATTTCCCTCTTTCCTACATACTCTAACTTGAGCCTCACTATCCTCGTAAAAACTCTTCACTGCTTTCAGCAACCTACCTCCTACACCATACACCTGCAACATCTGCCACATTGCCCCCCTATCCACCCTGTCATACGCCTTTTCCAAATCCATAAATGCCACAAAGACCTCTTTAGCCTTATCTAAATACTGTTCATTTATATGTTTCGCTGTAAACACCTGGTCCACACACCCCCTACCTTTCCTAAAGCCTCCTTGTTCATCTGCTATCCTATTCTCTGTCTTACTCTTAATTCTTTCAATAATAACTCTACCATACACTTTGCCAGGTATACTCAACAGACTTATCCCCCTATAATTTTTGCACTCTCTTTTATCCCCTTTGCCTTTATACAAAGGAACTATACATGCTCTCTGCCAATCCCTAGGTACCTTACCCTCTTCCATACATTTATTAAATAATTGCACCAACCACTCCAAAACTATATCCCCACCTGCTTTTAACATTTCTATCTTTATCCCATCAATCCCGGCTGCCTTACCCCCTTTCATTTTACCTACTGCCTCACGAACTTCCCCCACACTCACAACTGGCTCTTCCTCACTCCTACAAGATGTTGTTCCAACCTTTACTTTAATCCACATAATTCTTGAATTTACACATTCACAGCTTCCCTATCTTCATCAACATTTAACAATTCCTCAAAATATTCCCTCTATCTTCCCAATACCTCTAACTCTCCATTTAATAACTCTCCTCTCCTATTTTTAACTGACAAATCCATTTGTTCTCTAGGCTTTCTTAACTTGTTAATCTCACTCCAAAACTTTTTCTTATTTTCAACAAAATTTGTTGATAACATCTCACCCACTCTCTCATTTGCTCTCTTTTTACATTGCTTCACCACTCTCTTAACCTCTCTCTTTTTCTCCATATACTCTTCCCTCCTTGTATCACTTCTACTTTGTAAAAACTTCTCATATGCTAACTTTTTCTCCCTTACTACTCTCTTTACATCATCATTCCACCAATCGCTCCTCTTCCCTCCCGCACCCACTTTCCTGTAACCACAAGCTTCTGCTGAACACTCTAACACTACATTTTTAAACCTACCCCATACCTCTTCGACCCCATTGTCTATGCTCTCATTAGCCCATCTATCCTCCAATAGTTGTTTATATCTTACCCTAACTGCCTCCTCTTTTAGTTTATAAACCTTCACCTCTCTCTTCCCTGATGCTTCTATTCTCCTTGTATCCCATCTACCTTTTACTCTCAGTGTAGCTACAACTAGAAAGTGATCTGATATATCTGTGGCCCCTCTATAAACATGTACATCCTGAAGTCTACTCAACAGTCTTTTATCTACCAATACATAATCCAACAAACTACTGTCATTTCGCCCTACATCATATTTTGTATACTTATTTATCCTCTTTTTCTTAAAATATGTATTACCTATAACTAAACCCCTTTCTATACAAAGTTCAATCAAAGGGCTCCCATTATCATTTACACCTGGCACCCCAAACTTACCTACCACACCCACTCTAAAAGTTTCTCCTACTTTAGCATTCAGGTCCCTTACCACAATTACTCTCTCACTTGGTTCAAAGGCTCCTATACATTCACTTAACATCTCCCAAAATCTCTCTCTCTCCTCTGCATTCCTCTCTTCTCCAGGTGCATACACGCTTATAATGACCCACTTCTCGCATCCAACCTTTACTTTAATCCACATAATTCTTGAATTTACACATTCATATTCTCTTTTCTCCTTCCATAACTAGTTGATCATTCAACATTACTGCTACCCCTTCCTTTGCTCTAACTCTCTCAGATACTCCAGATTTAATCCCATTTATTTCCCCCCACCGAAACTCCCCTACCCCCTTCAGCTTTGTTTCGCTTAGGGCCAGGACATCCAACTTCTTTTCATTCATAACATCAGCAATCATCTGTTTCTTGTCATCTGCACTACATCCACGCACATTTAAGCATCCCAGTTTTATAAAGTTTTTCTTCTTCTCTTTTTTAGTAAATGTCTACAGGAGAAGGGGTTACTAGCCCATTGCTCCCGGCATTTTAGTCGCCTCATACGACACGCATGGCTTACGGAGGAAAGATTCTTTTCCACTTCCCCATGGACAATAGAAGAAATAAAGAGGAACAAGAGCTATTTAGAAAAAGGAGAAAAACCTAGATGTATGTATATATATATGCATGTGTGTGTCTGTGAAGTGTGACCAAAGTGTAAGTAGGAGTAGCAAGATATCCCTGTTATCTAGCGTGTTTATGAGACAGAAAAAGAAACCAGCAATCCTACCATCATGCAAAACAGTTACAGGTTTCTGTTTCACAGTCATCTGGCAGGACGGTAGTACTTCCCTGGGTGGTTGCTGTCTACCAACCTACCAAATAATGAACAAATAAAACACTCGCCACACTGGTGGGAGGGCTGGCTGCCAGTTGTGGGGTTGGAGGGAGGGTAGTAGGGACTCACAGTTGGCGGGAAACTTAAATATGATTTGGCGGCTGGGAATTTGGAGGCTGGGAATTTGGCGGTTGGGAATTTGCGAAAGTGTGAAGCCCGCGAAAGTTGAAAACGCGAATGTTGAGGGAGACCTGTATATGCACACCCCTCTGGGTTTCTTCTATTTTCTTACTAGTTCTTCTTGCTTATTTCCTATTATCTCGATAGGGCATCAGTGTTTACTCCAAAATCATTTTCAGATCACTGCTTCCACATATCTCAAGATCTTTTTTAAGTGACAATTCAAGCATTTTACCAATATCCAGGATTTCCCCAAGTAGCTCCTACAGTGTTAAGTTGTTTAACTTCAAGTTCTTTTTAATCATACTATTTTTTTTATTGGCTTCTTTCCTATGAATTTGGTTCCTTAGGTTGTTCCTTCTTTGTCAACCTCTTGCAGCATTTCATTTGCATCTTCAAACCCCTCATATCTTGGTTCTTGCCAGATCCACAATTTCCTCACCCTAACTAGCTCCTTCCTTACTTAGAGGAAAAAGAGATAAATTATTCACCACTGAAGTTCATAATTAACCCTACCCTTCATTTACACAAGAACATCTGCAATGTGAAATTTATGCAATTTCTTTGGCACGGCAGTCTCGAAACCACTATCCATTACTCTGATGAGTTTTTACATAACCAGGCACATGCATTTGTGCTGAAATGTCTTTCTCACTTCTCCATTATCAAGAGTGAGTGAGAACCTTGAATACAAGATTATCTTTCTGGCCAGGTATATCTTGACTGCAGGAATAAAATAATGCTTTAATCAACAAACAGGGTTTGTCTTGATGTTTTACAGCACTGTAAATTACCATTGTCTTGTGACTGTACTGTTGCATTTGTTCAGAGAAGCAAAGTAATGTTTACTTCCTTTGCAACAAGCTGCACTTTTTACTTGCTTGTTAATGTAGGTTCTTGATGGCATGCACCTTCAAGGTTGTCCTATCTTGTCACCATTAAACACTCAGTTTAGACTGTAACCGTTCTCAGAAATAATTTCCTTAGAATATGCAAGGAAATTTTGCATGGCAGTGTGATCAGCTGCTGTACTCATGACTCCACACCTTGTGTTATGATGTTGATTGTCCTTCCTAATGTTTTCAAATAGTCACACAAACATACCGTTGTAAACACTCTCCTTAAGCAATGTTCTGCAGTATTGTACATGAGGGTTTTGTGTCTTACTTTCTGAACATTAAGTAGGGACACTTTCCTTGTTTTCTCTCTAATTGTATGTATGGTTAATTATCTCAGACAAAACATACAAGCATTATGCATCACATATGCATATTTAAACCTAGGTAGTAGGTTGGTAGACAGCAACCACCCAGGGAGGTACTACCATCCTGCCAAGTGAGTGTAAAACAGAAGCCTGTAATTGTTTTACATGATGGTAGGATTGCTGGTGTCCTTTTTTCTGTCTCATAAAAATGCATGATTTCAGGTACGTCTTGCTACTTCTACTTACTTAGGTCACACTATACATACATGTACAAGCATATATATATACACACCCCTCTGGGTTTTCTGCTATTTTTTTTCTAGTTCTTGTTCTTGTTTATTTCCTCTTATCTCCATGGGAAAGTGGAACAGAATTCTTCCTCCGTAAGCCATGCATGTCGTAAGTGGCGACTGAAATGTCGGGAGCAACGGGCTAGTAACCCCTTCTCCTGTATATATTACTAAATTTGAAAGGAGAAACTTTGGTTTTTCCTTTTGGGCCACCCCACCTTGGTGGGATACGGCTGGTACGTTGAATGAAAAAAAATTGCATATTTAAAGTTTCCATCTTGAATACCCTTGGAGCTGATTATTATATTCTGCTTGATACCTCTAGCATCACTAATATTCCTTTAGGTGCCATGTTGAATATCCAGAATAGAGATGATGTGAGAAAAAAGTTCCAAAATGTTTTGATAACACTGAGAAGGGAAGGAAATCAACTATGCAAACTTAAGTGATTTTTACTTATAACTTGAGTATTCCCTGCCTGCAAAGTTTCTTCAAATGGTAATCAAGAAAAGAATTCAGTTAATCAGTTGTGTTTACACAGAAGTCATACTACAAATTTGAGTCCATATTATCTCATTTTTTAATCTATTTCAGTGTTAACTCTGTAGCTGACATCTTGATTAAGCTCTAAAAATCTTACCTTAAATTTGGAAACTACATGAACCTCCTGTACTACACCTCTTGTTTGTGCTCTAATAATCTTGCCTGTAAATTCTAACCCATGTTACATTCAGTTTTAAGCCTAGAGGTCTCCTTCACTAGTATAGAATTTAATTCAGGATAGGCTCATTGGATTTGCCACACTCAAATTGCTTTCTTTTATATGAATATAAACCCACAGACTGCTTTTTGAAGAGGTATCCCTCAGATGGTACCTCACCACCACAATAATGCACACTGAACACCAACCATCCGATGGTACCTCACCACCACAATGATGCACACTGAACACCAACCTTCCAATGGTACCTCACCACCACAATGATGCACACTGAACACCAACCTTCCGATGGTACCTCACCACCACAATGATGCACACTGAACACCAACCTTCCGATGGTACCTCACCACCACAATGATGCACACTGAACACCAACCATCCGATGGTACCTCACCACCACAATAACGCACACTGAACACCAACCATCCGATGGTACCTCACCACCACAATGATGCAGAGTGAGGAACAACTAGTTTGGGGGGAACCAAGTCCCAAAGTTTGGGAGGAGAAGGCTAGGGAAACCCTGCCAGACCTTTTCCCTGATGGTTCCATGAGTATGGCTCATGATCATGCTGCCAATAGTCTTCGTGATATTTCTCATGAGGACGGTGAGGGGTTAAGTCTTGAAACTCTGTTCTCTGATGCTGAACTGCAGTCAACTGAAGAAAAGGATGTTCCAGCCAGAGCTGAGCATGATTGGAGCATGGATCAGTTAAGTAGATTGAGAGAGGCTGCACCTACTAGGGTGCAATTAATTTCTGCACAGGGAAATGATGTCACTCTTTAGCTGATCAGAGCCTCAGCTGTGGCTGAGGAAGAGATTTTTCAATTAAATGTTTTCATTTCAGGGAGGAAACTCTTACAAAGAAGTCGCTTCTGTTTGCAGTACCAATGGAAGGAGAACAAGGGTTTTGTCACCAGATGGTGATGTCCAGGCATTTCTTCTGGCCTCTGCTGTGAGAGACTGACGGAGAGTATATTAAGACCTATCATGTCTGTCAAATTATAGGGAAACCTAGTAAAAGTATTAACCTTTTGACTGTCGCAGGCCCCTTTCTAAAACTGTCATTCTATGTCGATAAATTTTTGGAAAAAAATTATTTTCTCTTATGAAATGATAGAGAATATTTTCCCGATGGTAATGACACCAAAAGTACGAAATTTGGTCGAAACTCACGGAATGACACTCCCACAAAGCTAGCGGTCTCGGCAACATATACGCATCGGCGGTTTCGCCGACTTTGAGCCCTGTTTTTGGCCAATTCCACTGTTCCAGTTGACCAAACTCATAGCTATTTCTTTAGAACTCCAGTTTTTCTATCAGCTGAGTACAAGAAACCACCCATTTACCGATTTGAACTACCCAATAAAGTAGTCAGAAATTGGCAATTTGGCCAATTTCATGCAAATTAAAAAAGATGCCAATTTCAAAATAGGGTCCAGAGTAAACAATGTAGACATTCTTGGCACTAAAATAACATATCCTCTGTTCATTACTCATGTCTCTAGGCCCCTCTTATATTACTATTGCTTTCTGTTTTGATTTTTTATTCATACAAAAAATTACAAAATTTACTGTTATGCACCCCCTCAAGGAAGGTTCCTTGATGTTGGTGAGGGGCTCTTGATTTAGGGAATTGGATCTGTGCTCCAGTTCCCCGAATTAAGCCTGAATGCCTTCCACATCCCCCCCCCCCAGGCGCTGTATAATCCTCCGGGTTTAGCGCTTCCCCCTTGATTATAATAATAATAATACTGTTATGCAGACTACTGCATTATTGTAAAAATGGTATAAATAATATCAGTGCACTAGTGAAAGAATATTAGACTCCCCAGTTAAAATGTATTGGACGTGTGGTGTGATTTGCTTACTCCTGAACATTGGTAAAAATTGAACATTTCCGCTAATTTGAACTCAATTTCAAGGTCACTTTCATCATGAAAGTAATTAAAATCATCTCTATTTCTGTAATATGGTTTCCATTTTATCACAGGAGACCATGAAAACGAGAATACAATGATAAATACTATACGAAAATACACCTCAAAGTCGGTGTTTTAATCCAAAAAAATGGTCAGTTTTTTTTCTCATTACGCACTGCGTGCTGCAAGATTTTTTTTATGTGGCACACACTGACCACACAGACCCATTCTCTTACATGTGGGCCTACCAGCTTTCTCCTGCTTGATTTGAAGCCGCTAGAACTTACGCGTATAAATACGTCAGAAACAATGTGCGTAAGACGTATATATACGACTGAAACAGTCAAAGGGTTAAACCTGTTCCACTTCAGCTTATTTCAGCACCAAGTGAACCCTTCAGCAAGCTGGCAGTGGATGTAGTTGGTCCAGTTCCAAGGACCAGACTGGGAAATGATTATTTACTCACAATTACATATTTGCTCCACTACCAAGTACCTGGAAGCAGTCCCTCTACATAAGATAACAGTTCATGTAGTCTTAAGAGCTTTGATGAAGTTCTTTTTTTCATGTTGGTTTTCCTCAAGAGATGCAAACAGACCCAGGGCCTAATTTTACCTCAGAGTTGTTTAAAAATGTCTCCTACGGGTTTAGTGCTTCCCCCTTGATTATAATAATAATGTTTAGAAATGTTTTAAAGGGATTAAAAGTAGAGCTTAACTTTTCAACTGCCTATCACCCTCAATCTTAGGGGAAAATAGAGAAATTCCATCAAACCCTGAAGACAATGCCACAATGAGAGGATCCCTCTTTTTGTATTTGCTGAGTGGGGAAGCACTCTAGAATCTCTGAGCTGTTGGCTTGGGGGGGATGATGATGCTCTCTTCTAGGAGCTTTTTCTCAGTTTCAGACACTGGCTCGTATGAAGTGGATGGTACCAGTGAACGTGCCCATCAGCCAGACCAGGATGATGATGTGGCACCGTAATGTGGACCGTAGTACTCTGGAAGCTGGGGAGAAGGTGTTGGCATTGGAGCCAATTCATGTGAAAATCTGTATGGCAAGTTGCTGTGACCTGAACATGGTGTGGGGAAAGTTCTCAGGTGTAAGGTATAAAACTCACACATGCGAACAGGAAAAGAATGAGTGTAGAGTACACAGTAACCGGTTAAAGGGTTTAAAGTTATATTAGAAATCCAGAGAGATGAATATTTTAGTGGAATGTAAAGGGGTGCAAAACAGTAATCTTATGTAATAGCAAAGGTGTATTTAACTCTTTGACCATCCCAAGCCCATTTCTGAAACTGTCATTCTGTCAAAAAATATTCAAAAAATAAACAATTCATTTTTTCTTAACAAAATGTTAGGATTATTTTGCTGCATAGCCCTTGTGGCTTAGTGCTTCTTTTTTATTATAATAATAATAATAATGATAGGATTATTTTGCCGAGTGTTTTAAGCCTAAAAAATTTTTTTGCGATCAGTACATGCCGAGATATAGAGGCATAAAGTTGGCAGAAAATGAGCCACATATGGCAACAACGGTAAATGCTGCTCACCTGGTATACAATATTGTATACTGTAACTGACAGTAGTGTCACCCTCTATTTTCTTTAATTCTTTGATTATATAATGTACAAGTATAAAGAAAGATTTAAAGAAAAAAAGAATCATTATATTGAATGTTATCGATAATATCTAGTGAAAATAGAGGGTGCTGCAGTTCAGCAGGAACCCCGCACAAGCCGCCACTGAATTTAAGCTCGACATCTCTGGGTGGACATCTTTTCAGCATAAATGTTACAAACCTCGACTTTTATTCACTATTCCTGTATAGCCCTTGTGGCTTAGCGCTTCTTTTTAATTATAATAATAATAATTATTCACTATGCACAACACACGTACATCTTTACTTTCCTTGGCCCAGGTTAGTGCTTAGTTTAACAACATTATTATTACAGGAGGTCCCTGTTTTCATAGCTGTTATGTTCCTGAACCCTGCTGATAAGTGATAGTTGTTGGCGAGTGGAAAAGTTTTTTTTTTTTTTCAATATCGAAAGTGTCTAAAATGCCCGATAACATGCTTACACTATAATAATAAGTGCTCCTCTTCAAGGGGGGCTCCTTGGCGTGGTGAAGAGGCTCTTGGTCTGAGGAATTAGACCTGTCAGTCTCCTTCCTCAGACCGAACCTAATTACCCCCCAATCCCCCGTTCCCTATCCCATCCTCCCCTTTTTCCTTTCCTCCTCCTCCCCACCCCTCCCTTTTGCCCTTCCTTTTTGGCCTTTGGTTTTTTATTTTTTTTTTTATTCCCCCACAGGCACGCTAGTTCCTAGGTGGGGGAAAGGGTACCGGGGTCCATCCCATTCCGTTGAGGTTTTTGGCGGTGGCATAGTTTGCCGTGGAATCTGGATTGCCTGGAGATGTCCCGATACCTCTCCGGTATCCCGGAGGGTAGCTTTGGGTATCTCTCGGGCGATGGGTGTATCTCTGGAAGCCACCTTTCGGATTCCAGGGGTGGTGGCCGAAGGAGGTATGCTTTGTGGTGGATTTCCGGCCACCCTCTCTTTTGTCCACCGAGGTAGCTCGGCAGATGTGAGGTTGCTATCCCGGATTGCCGATTTACTGGCATGATGGGTAGGGTATGGCACGGGTTCCATGCTGCATCTGCGCTACTTGCGGTGCTGAGGTCCTCTTGGGTGCGGAGGGAGATTTCTGGCCCTTTCATTCCTCCTAGGAACTATCCCTCCCTGGTCCCCCCTTTTTTTATTCTTTTTTTTATTTTTATTTTCTTTTCTTCTTTCTTTTTTTTCTTAACAAAAAGAAAGAAGTAACCTAACCATGGCAGCCCTAGTCCATGAACCTGCTACCCCCGGGCCCCTTCTTGATACCGCACCCCGTTCTGACCCCGCCTCGTCTTTGGACCACTCTTCGGACACTCCTCATGCCTCTGTACCTCTTGCCGGTGCTGTTTCCTCACCCGCTTCAGGTACTGAGGCCTCGACTGACTGCTTCGATGTATCTGACCTTCGCTTTCCTCTGACTATGCTTCCGGCCTCTCCCTCTACGGTGCGGCAATTTTCGAATCGCCGGCCCGTTCCACGTCGGACAAACTCTGGTCCCATGCCTAAACACCAATGACAGTTACCTGCTGATGATACTTCTCCACCTTCTCGTTCTTCTCAGAAAAGATCGACACGTCCTTCACTACCTTTCCACGCTCAGTTTCAGACTGCACTATGGACTAAATTCTTCACTTTACGACCGACTTCCTCTACTGCCTATCTTTCTGACCACAGTATTGTATTGGCAAGGCACTCCTACGCCATGTTGGTAAAGATATTTCTTTTCATGCTCTTAAGAGCGGTACGCGCATCATCACTGTACAGAATGCTACCCAGGCTCATGAGCTTTCTCATCTTTCCCATATCGATACTGTTCCTGTCACTATTGAAAAACATCATTCCCTCAGTTCTTGTAGTGGTATTGTCATTCTGCCCCATACCATAGTTCAACAAAATTTCCAGACATGTGGCACTGACATTCTTGAACAGCTGGAACTCCAAGATCTCCCAATCCTCAAGGTAGACATTTTTGTTCTTCCTGCCCGCGGGCGGAGACGATACCCTAGCAATGTGGCTCGTTTAACTTTTGACAGCCGTGAACTCCCATCCTCAGTTTATGTAGCAGGACATCGGTTACAAGTTCGAAAGGTGATCTCTACACCGCAACAGTGTAGAAATTGCTGGCGATTTGGCCATCCAGCGAAATATTGCAGATCTATTGCCGAATGCCCGGTCTGTGGTGCCGATGACCATTCTAATATGTCTTGCAATCGACCTCCCTCTTGCCTTAATTGTCATGAGGCTCACCTTTCGTACTCTCCCCTTTGTCAAGTCTACTTAAACGAGCGGGAAATCCGTTACCTCAAAGAGGCAGAAGGTCTCCCTTATGCCATAGCAGTTTCTCATCTCCGCCTCCAAGGGAGACTACCTCGTGTTTCAAAACGTCCCCTCACTTCTGGGATCCCATCTTCTGCAACCACCTCTGTGGTTACCTCTCCCATAGTCACTCCTGTATCTAATTATTTTGTTGTCCTAGGCTCAGACGTCCCTACTTCAACGCCTCAGTCTGATCTCTCGTCTTCGTGTTCTCCCTCACAAGCCTCAGTAGCGACGAGATCTCGTATGACACCTCCTCCTAATCGTCCCTCTACTTCTCAAAAGTCAAAAAAAGGTCCGTTAACACCTCCTACCCATCTTCCACCTCCTCATTTTACCTTCCCTGTCTCTGTACCTGGTTCTTCCCCTCTCACTGGCTCTGTTACAAGTGTAGAGGTTCACCCTCCTCCTCATACTGTACCTTCCTCCCCTGTTCCCTCCCAAGTTTCTTCCTCTTCTGCCACCTCCCAGGTTTCTGCCTCTTCTGTCCCCTTCCACGCTTCTCCAGTTCCCTCCACCCTTTTGCATCCCCCTACTTTGGTACAGTCCATTACAGTTCCAATCTTTACTCATCCTCCGCCTACCATTTCCAATATTGTCTCCCATACGACGTCTCTGAATTCCGAAACACTTGAAGCAATCTCTGAATATATTGCAGAGACCAAACCATCAATGGACACTGATCCACCCTCCGTTCCTTCTCTCTCCTCTGCTCCATCTGCGCAACTCCTTTCTTCACAGCGCACCATTCCTTCACTGCTTGCACGTTTTCCACTGCCTCCGCATGTGGACTTTTCTAACCCCTCTTGTCCATAGGAACCCTTACCTGTGGATTTCAGGTATCTTTGTCATTGCCAATCATGGCCTATTTACAGTGGAATATACACGACCTCAGGGGTAATTGGGGTGAGCTTCAGATGTTACTCTCCCAGTTTTCCCCTGTTGGTGTTTGCTTACAGGAACCAAAATTACACTCTGCTGTTATCTCTCCCATCTCAGGCTATAATTTATTGTATTCTTCAGATCCTTTTCCTGATGGGACCTTTAATGAAAGTGCCCTTCTTCTACGCACTGATATTCCGTACCATCACTCACCCATTTGACCATAAACAGAAATATTAATCTCAATCTTAAAATAATGAATCCTATGATACTCCAATACTGAAACTATGTACTGTGCCAAAACAAAAGCATTCTCATTGCTAAACTCACAAACTAGTATTTAGTCACTTAGCCATAATACCAACTTACCTCATAATTTGTAATATTTTAAAATAAAGAATTAAACTAAGTTTGCCCGAAATGCCTAGCCATTCTAGGCGTTCTAGTGGTACACTCTGTAATCATTATTTAACTACATGTAAACCACACAACAACCAAATTCTGTAAATTCAAAATTGTAATCTTTATAGAGAATAAACTTTGGATTTGAATTTGAATTTGAATCAGCTATTTGTTAGTACTTCGCTGCATTACACAGCAGCCCGTATCCACTTGCATAGGTGGTATACGCTCTGTTCTTTATATCTCTCTCCTTCTCGGGCATTATCTATTCCGGATATTGCCTTTCTTGTTCGTCATTACCGCCACCAATTCTGTTACTTGGCGATTTTAATGCCCACCATTTCCTCTGGGGGGGGGGGTCTCACTGTGATTCCCGTGGCATTCAGTTAAAGGCTTTTCTTGCCACCCACCCCCTCCATGTTTTAAATACAGGTACTCACACCCATTTTGATCCTCGGACTCACACTCTCTCTTGCATCGATCTCTCAGTCTGCTCTTCCTCCGCCGCATTAGACTTCACTTGGTCTGTTCTCCCGGACTTACATGATAGCGATCATTTCCCAATCATTCTTACTTCCCCTTCATATTCACCACCTCTTCGTATCCCACGCTGACAATTTGATCAGGCAAATTGGAACCTTTACTCACACCTAGCTCTTTTTAGAGAGGTTCCTTCTTCGTCCTCAGTCGATGAGCTTTTACACCTCTTCTCGTCCTCCGTTTTAACCGCAGCTTCTAATTGTATACCCCAAACTTTGGGCAGGCATTCTCAGAAATGCGTGCCTTGGTGGTCTCCTGTTTGTGCTCGTGCAGTACGTTTGAAACGCGCTGCATGGGGCAGGTACCGGTACAATAGAACCATGGAGAGACTTCTTGATTTTAAGCAGAAGCGTGTGATCACTCGCCGTGTCATCCGTGACGCTAAATGCATTTGCTGGTGAGATTATGTCTCCACCATCACCTCTGCTTCCTCTATGAGTGCAGTCTGGAAAAAAGTACGAAAACTGAGTGGTAAATATTCTCCTGACCCGGCTCCTGTTCTGCATGTTGCCGGTGTTGATATAGCAAACCCACTAGATGTTGCCAATGAAATTGGCAATCATCTGGTCCGTATTTCTCAGGGACTCCATCTATGCCCCTCATTTCTTTCCTCAAAGTCTGCCAGAGAGTTAGCACCCTTGGACTTTTCTTCTCTCAGAGAAGAACAGTATAATGTGCCTTTTACACTTCAAGAACTGGAGGCAACACTCTCAGCTTGCCGATCATCGGCAGCTGGGCCCGACAACATTCATATTCGTATGCTACAACATTTACATCAGTCAGCCCTTGCAGTCCTATTATGCCTTTACAATCTTATTTGGTCACAAGGAGTTCTTCCACAGCTGTGGAAATCCGCCATTGTTCTCCCTTTCCGCAAACCAAGCACTTCGGGACATGAAGCCTCCCACTATCGTCCCATTGCTCTTACCAGTGCAGTTTGCAAAGTGATGGAACGCCTAATATATAGACGTTTAGTGTGGTATTTAGAGACACACAACAGTCTCTCCACTCGTCAATATGGCTTTCGTAAGGGACGTTCTACCATAGACCCCTTACTACGCTTGGATACGTATGTTTGTAATGCCTTTGCAAATAACCACTCAGTTATTGCCATATTTTTTGACCTTGGGAAGGCATATGACACAACTTGGAGGTATAATATTTTAGCCCAAGCCCATTCCTTAGGCCTTCGAGGCAATCTACCATCCTTCCTTCAGAACTTTTTAACTGACAGGCATTTCCGTGTTCGGGTTAATAATGTGCTCTCCCCGGACTTTATCCAAGCTGAAGGTGTCCCCCAGGGATGTGTTCTGAGCACAACACTTTTTCTCCTTGCTATTAATGATTTGGCCTCTAGTCTTCCATCAAATATTTGGTCATCACTCTATGTTGATGACTTCGCTATTGCCTGTGCAGGCGCTGACTGTCACCTCATTACAGTTTCTCTCCAGCATGCAGTCAACCGTGTTTCCAATTGGGCCACCACACATGGGTTTAAATTTTCCAGCACTAAAACCCACCAAATTACTTTCACTAGACGCTCTGTCATCTCCAATCATCCTTTGTACCTCTATGGCTCCCGTATTCCTGAACGTGATACAGTCAAGTTTCTGGGCCTCCTCTTTGACCGTAGGTTATCCTGGAAACCTCACATTACCTCTCTGAAGGCAACTTGTCACAGCCAGCTAAACCTTCTTAAAACCCTTGCTCATCTTTCATGGGGAGCTGATCGTCGAACCCTCCTTCGCCTACATTCCACCCTCATTTTATCGAAACTTGATTATGGTGACCAGCGGCATCTCCTGCTACTCTCTCTGGCCTTAACCCCATTCATCACCAAGGATTACGTTTATGCCTTGGTGCTTTTCGCTCTTCCCCTGTTGAGAGCCTCTATGCAGAAGCGAACGTTCCATCCTTATCCGATCGCCGTGATGCCCATTGCCTGCGCTACTATGTACGCTCTCATGATCTCCGCAATCCTTCCATTTATAGAATGGTCACTGATATTAGTAGACATTCTTTATTTGTTCGCCGCCCCTGTTTACTCCGTCCCTTCTCTCTTCGCCTTCATTCGCTCTTGTCTTCTCTTCAACTATGTACATGTAGCATCTCACTTTTCCCTACCCCCCTGGGAAGTTCCAGCTGTTCGAGTCTGTTCTTTCTCCCTCCCTTGCTCGAAAGCCCAACTGTCTACGGTCGCTTCCCGCTCTCTTTTTCTTGACCACTTTCACTCTCATTCTCATGCCATTGCTGTGTACACAGATGGCTCTAAGTCTTCTGACGGCGTAGGATTCGCAGCAGTGTTTGCGGACAGCGTCGTACAAGGGCATTTACTATCTTCGGCTAGTATTTTTACTGCTGAATTATATGCCATCCTTACAGCACTTATCCGTATTGCATCTATGCCTGTGTCATCATTTGTGGTTGTCTCAGACTCCCTTAGTGCTTTACAGGCTATACAAAAATTTGATACACCTCACCCCTTAGTCCTCCGTATCCAACTTTGGCTACGCCGCATTTTTACCAAGCATAAAGATATTTTTTTTGTTGGGTCCCTGGTCATGTTGAAATACAGGGCAATGAACAGGCAGACACTGCTGCGCTGTCAGCAGTACATGACCTACCAGTTTCTTATAGAAGTATTCCATTTACGGACTATTTTGCTGCAATATCTTCCCACCTTCACACCCGTTGGCAACAACGTTGGTCTACTATGCTCGGCAACAAACTTCAATCTATTAAACCGAGTATAGGTTACTGGCCGTCTTCTTATCACCAGTGTCGAGGTTGGGAGACTACTCTCTCCCGTCTTCGCATTGGCCATACTCGTCTTACTCATCGATATCTCATGGAGAGGCGTCTTGCTCCTCTCTGTGAGAATTGCCAAGCTCCATTATCAGTCAGCCACATTCTGTTGGACTGCCCACTTTATCAACGAGCACGCAGAATTTACCTCTGTCGTCGTCTTCGCTCCGCTGCTCTCTCTTTACCTTCCCTTCTCGCTGATGGACCCACCTTTCATCCGGACTCTCTCATTGACTTTTTGACAACAACTGACTTACTTCACAAATTCTGATACCTTCAGCCCTTTCTACTTCAATCTCTTGCTACCCTCTACCCCCGTACTATCCCCTGCCCCGCTGTTTTCTGTAACCTGCTGATCATCCCCCCTCCCTTCTGCCATCCAATACCCTCGCTTCCTTCCCTACCCTGCAGCGCTGTATAGCCCTTGTGGCTTAGCGCTTCTTTTTGATTATAATAATAATAACTGTAGATAATAATAATGTAGACCTAAGACCTTAACATAGGTAGTAACAGGCCGATAATGTAGGCAAACACTAGGATAAGTTAGCTAGGGAGAACTGGCAGCCCTAGTTTGAACGAAGAGATGAGGGTCTGGAAGAGAGACCAGCTCGTTCTTCTTAAGACAGACACCAACTGGACAAGACGTGCCGTGATCAACAGACGGCGCCCCCCACGTGTAACTTAAGACCTTAACATAGGTAGTAACAGGCCGATAATGTAGGCAAACACTAGGATAAGTTAGCTAGGGAGAACTGGCAGCCCTAGTTTGAACGAAGAGATGAGGGTCTGGAAGAGAGACCAGCTCGTTCTTCTTAAGACAGACACCAACTGGACAAGACGTGCCGTGATACGTGTCTTCACATTTGAGACCTAGGGAAATCTTGTAGAGGCACCGTAGATGACCTCTGTCAGGCCCATACAGTAAGACAAGACCTCCACTTTATCTCATAGATTTCTGGCCAGTGTCTGGGGAGAATTGTGAGTTTGATCTGTGGGCCTGTGTTGCAGCTGGCAGTGCATGTCCAGTAAGTACCAGTGTCTCTTGGCAGTCTGGAAGCTAGTGTCTGTGTCTGCATAGTTATACTAGGGGATACATACCCTCTTGGATATAGGAATTTCTGAGGTGTAGGCAGGTCACTAATAACAATTGAATATTGCAGGAATTAAGGCTCCCGGTTGCACGTGGTCTCTGAGGGGAAGTCCAAAGGGGCTAAGGCTAAGCTTAGGGAAGTTGAAGATCAGGATATATGCTGCAACACCAAGTAAGTTAGTCCTTTATACGTGCATGCAGGCGAGTTTCTTGCAACATCAATCATTTGTGAAAATCTGTCCTATAAGCCACTTGTGAGGCTAAGGTACCCACCTCAGAGCTCGGTGCCAACAGAGTTTGCCAGGGTAGGTGACTCACTTGGAGGCAGTCCACACAAATTTTCACAAGCTTTGTCAAACCTATTACAAACAATACATGGACACAGAGAGTATATATAGGTAGAGTGTAAGGTGCAAAGCATAATATAATCATTGTAGGTGGTGGTAGTAGTTGTAGTACTATTACTACCACAAATACTCCCCTCAAGGAAGGTTCCTTGATGTTGGTGAGGGGCTCTTGATTTAGGGAATTGAATCTGTGCTCCAGTTCCCCGAATTAAGCCTGAATGCCTTCCACATCCCCCCCCCCCAGGCGCTGTATAATCCTCCGGGTTTAGCGCTTCCCCCTTGATTATAATAATAATACCACAAATACTACTGCTATTACCTACAATGATTGTATTATGCTTTGCAACTCACACTATATCTATATATACTCTGTGTCCTTGTTTGTAATGTCTTAACAAAGCTCCTGCAGAGTGAAATGTTGCTACAATAAAAATGTTGCATTAGTTGCACTTGTGTCTTTATATCAAACACAACCTTAGATTCTGAAAATGCCTGGAACCTTGGATTAATTGCAGTCGCTGCAACTGGACAAAAAAGCTGGTTATTATAACACATGGAAAACACTGGCACAACTGATACTCAACCAAGACCTGTCCACTACATGATGTAATTGTAAGTTAACTTCAAAGGTTACCTGATGCTGTCTCCTACCTCACTGGTCAGGTCATCACCTTACACTCTTGCCAGTATGTTTTGTTCTCAAACCTGTGTTTATCAGAGAGGATCATAGTCCCAGAACACAAATATTTTTTAGATATTCACATTTGCTCGTGTCTCCCCTCAAGGAAAGTTCCTTGATGCTGGTGAGGGGCTCTTGATCTAGGGAATTGGATCTGTTCTCCAGTTCCCTGAATTAAACATGAATACCTTCCACATCCTCCCCAGGAGCTGTATAATCCTATGGGTTTAGTGCTTGCCCCTTGATTATAATAATAATTTCTCAACCACTTTCCTGCATCTACTGAAGTTGATGATAGTTTTGGGCACTTGATTCAAGGAATTGGACTTTTTCCTCTCTTGGATCCTCTCAAGGAAGGCTCCTTGATACTGATGAGAGGCTCTTGATTTAGGGAATTGGATCTGTGCTCCAGTTCCCTGAATTGAGCCTGAACACTTTCAATCCTCCCCCCTATGTGTGCTGTATAATTCTACAGGTTTAGTGCTCCCCCTTGATTGTATTATTATCAAAAAGAAGCGCTAAGCCACAAGGGCTATACAGCGCTGCAGGGTAGGAAAGGAAGCGAAAGCGAGGGTATTGGGCGGCAGAAGGGGGGAGGGGCAATCAGTAGGTTACAGAAAACAGCGGGGCAGGGTAGAGGGTACCTTGATTGTAATAATCCTCTCTCGGATTGAATTGGCCTGCCTATCATTGACCCTTGTGGGTTTAGCTCTTAGTTATGGTTATAATTGCCTCCCATTTCCCAGGCACACTATGACCTCTGTAGGTTTTGTGCTTCACCCTCGGTAACAGAATGAGTTAGCATCACTTGCTGCAATAGGTATCAAAGTAAAAGTTAATGAAAATGGCACCAGGCTGTCATCTACTGTAGGGAGAGCTGTATAGCCCTTGTGGCTTAGCGCTTCTTTTTGATTATAATAATAATACTGTAGGGAGAATAAACTAAATTAGTTAAATTTTTGCACAATAGATGGCACTAAAAATTGAAAATGGCACTTGGATGCCATCTATTGTTGTAATTATTTACTAAATCTAGTTCAGTTTTTGCATAATAGATGGCACTTTAAGTTAATGAAAATGGGAAGATAAAGGGTAGACTAAACTAAATATTTTTTTAGTTCACTTTTTGCTCAATAGATGGCGAAAAAAAAAATTGAAAATGGGAAGATTAATTAGGGGAGACTGAATAAAATATTTTTAGTTCATAATTCTCTCAATAGATGGCAGTCAAGTACCATTTCCATTAGTAATTTTCAGCGCCATCTATTGTGCAAAAAATAAACTAAAAATATTTTCTTTAGTCTCCCCTAGTTTATCTTCCCATTTTTTATTTTTTTTTTCGACATCTATTGAGCAAAAAGTGAACTAAAAATAATTTAGTTTAGTCTACCCTACTTTATCTTCCCATTTTCAATTGTTTTTTTCGCCATCTATTGAGCAAAAATTGAACTAAAAAAAATTTAGTTTAATCTACCATTTATCTTCCCATTTTCATTAACTTACAGTGCCATCTATTATGCAGAAACTGAACTAGATTTAGTAAATAATTACAACAATAGATGGCAGCCAAGTGCCATTTTCATTAGTAATACTTAATTTTTTGCACAATAGATGGCTCTAATTGTTTATTCTTCCTCCGATAGATAGCAACCTAGTGCCATTTTCATTAACTTTGTGCCATTATCAAAACTAAGCGCTAAACCCACCCGGGTCATACAGCGTTGTCTCCCTGCACTAGGTGGAACCCTGAATGCAGTGTAGTGACTAACTCCAAGCACTATCATTTTCCTTATACCTGGAGGAGGCTTCAGGGGTCAACATCCCCGTGACACATACAGTAAATCCTCACTTAACGTCATCGATAGGTTCCTGGAGACTAACTTTAAGCAAAACAATTATCGTATGATTATCACATACTTTATGAATTCTAGGGTTACAATAATTTATAATTATATTCATTCAATTTTATTATCACATGGTTATAAGAAAACGATGTTATTTGAGAACCTGCTGTATTCTCATCCTGGGCCATTTATTTCCTTCTACCAACCCCATCACTCATAAAAACCACAATATTTTAGTCACAGACATGCAAAATCTGTAAGAGAGGCAGCCATGTTGTAAATGAATGGTATACAATACCATATTGTACATGAATGGTATACAATACCATGTTGTACATGAGTGGCATACAATACCATGTTGTACATGAGTGGCATACAATAAGATGTTGTACATGAGTGGTATACAATACCATGTTGTACATGAATGGTATACAATGCCATGTTGTACATGAATGGTATACAATACCATGTTGTACATGAATGGTATACAATACCATGTTGTACATGAATGGTATACAATACCATATTGTACATGAATTGTATACAATACCATGTTGTACATGAATGGTATACAATGCCATGTTGTACATGAATGGTATACAATACCATGTTGTACATGAATGGTATACAATACCATGTTGTACATGAATGGTATACAATACCATGTTGTACATGAATGGTATACAATACCATATTGTACATGAATGGTATACAATACCATATTGTACATGAATGGTATACAATACCATGTTGTACATGAATGGTATACAATACCATGTTGTACATGAATGGTATACAATACCATGTTGTACATGAATGGTATACAATACCATGTTGTACATGAATGGTATACAATACCAACAAGATAAAGAATTAGATACTCAGATGTACAACATCCAGGTATCTTTATTTGTAAATGTTGCACCATCCAGTGTCTATCAGTACAAGAACATATGTCCTTGTATTAATAAAGTCACTGGATGGTGCAAAATCTATAAATAAATATAATAATATGCTGTACATGTGTCTGATTCTTCAACAATAATGTCATGTTTGAGCTGAGGACCGGACACACCTTCAATAACATACATTACAACAGAAGCTAAAACCACATGGGTTATATAGTGACAAGGTGGATATATGTGGTAGCAGATAAAGGAGTGGAGGGTTTACCTGGAGAGAGTTCCGGGGGTCAACGCCCCCGCGGCCCGGTCTGTGACCAGGCCTCCTGGTGGATCAGAACCTGATCAACCAGGCTGTTCCTGCTGGCTGCACGCAAACCAACGTACGAGCCACAGCCCGGCTGGTCAGGAACCGACTTTAGGTGCTTGTCCGGTGCCAGCTTGAAGACTGCCAGGGGTCTGTTGGTAATCCCCCTTATGTATGCTGGGAGGCAGTTGAACAGTCTCGGGCCCCTGACACTTATTGTATGGTCTCTTAACGTGCTAGTGACACCCCTGCTTTTCATTGGGGGGATTTTGCATCGTCTGCCAAGTCTTTTGCTTTCGTAGCGAGTGATTTTCGTGTGCAAGTTCGGTACTAGTCCCTCTAGGATTTTCCAGGTGTATATAATCATGTATCTCTCCTGCCTGCGTTCCAGGGAATACAGGTTTAGGAACCTCAAGCGCTCCCAGTAATTGAGATGTTTTATCTCCGTTATGCGCGCCGTGAAGGTTCTCTGTACATTTTCTAGGTCAGCAATTTCACCTGCCTTGAAAGGTGCTCTTAGTGTGCAGCAATATTCCAGCCTAGATAGAACAAGTGACCTGAAGAGTGTCATCATGGGCTTGGCCTCCCTAGTTTTGAAGGTTCTCATTATCCATCCTGTCATTTTTCTAGCAGATGCGATTGATACAATGTTATGGTCCTTGAAGGTGAGATCCTCCGACATGATCACTCCCAGGTCTTTGACGTTGGTGTTTCGCTCTATTTTGTGGCCAGAATTTGTTTTGTACTCTGATGAAGATTTAATTTCCTCGTGTTTACCATATCTGAGTAATTGAAATTTCTCATCGTTGAACTTCATATTGTTTTCTGCAGCCCACTGAAAGATTTGGTTGATGTCCGCCTGGAGCCTTGCAGTGTCTGCAATGGAAGACACTGTCATGCAGATTCGGGTGTCATCTGCAAAGGAAGACACGGTGCTGTGGCTGACATCCTTGTCTATGTCGGATATGAGGATGAGGAACAAGATGGGAGCGAGTACTGTGCCTTGTGGAACAGAGCTTTCTCACCATAGCTGCCTCGGACTTTACTCTGTTGACGACTACTCTCTGTGTTCTGTTAGTGAGGAAATTATAGATACATCGACCGACTTTTCCTGTTATTCCTTTAGCACTCATTTTGTGCGCTATTACGCCATGGTCACACTTGTCGAAGGCTTTTGCAAAGTCTGTATATATTACATCTGCATTCTTTTTGTCTTCTAGTGCATTTAGGACCTTGTCGTAGTGCGAGTGTCAGGTGGGTAGCACAGTGGAGGATTAGTGCGAGTGTAATTTGGGTAGCACAATGGAAGGTTAGTGCGAGTGTAAAGTGGGTAGCACAGTGGAGGGTTGGTGCGAGTGTAAAGTGGGTAGCACAGTGGAGGGTTGGTGCGAGTGTAAAGTGGGTAGCACAGTGGAGGGTTAGTGCGAGTGTAAAGTAGGAAGCACAGTGGAGGGTCAGTATACAGTGGGAAGCACAGTGGAGGGTCACTATAAAGTGGGAAGCACAGTGGAGGGTCAGTATAAAGTGGGAAGCACAGTGGTGGGTCAGTATAAAGTGGGAAGCACAGTGGAGGGTCAGTATAAAGTGAGAAGCACAGTGGAGGGTCAGTATAAAGTGGGAAGCACAGTGGAGGGTCAGTATAAAGTGGAAAGCACAGTGGTGGGTCAGTATAAAGTGGGAAGCACAGTGGAGGGTCAGTATAAAGTGGGAAGCACAGTGGAGGGTCAGTGTAAAGTGGGAAGCACAGTGGAGGGTCAGTATAAAGTGGGAAGCACAGTGGAGGGTCAGTATAAAGTGGCAAGCACAGTGGTGGGTCAGTATAAAGTGGCAAGCACAGTGGTGGGTCAGTATAAAGTGGGAAGCACAGTGGAGGGTCAGTATAAATTGGGAAGCACAGTGGAGGGTCAGTATAAATTGGGAAGCACAGTGTAGGGTCAGTGTAAAGTGGGAAGCACAGTGGTGGGTCAGTATAAAGTAGGAAGCACCGTGAACATAAAAACAACATAAGAAAGAAGGAACACTGCAACAGGCCTACTGACCTATGCAGAGTAGGTCCATGTACCCCCTCCCGAATTAGCCCAATGACCCACCCAGTCTGGTCACCTCCACTCAAGGAAGGAGCACAGCACCAGACCCAGCAGCACAAGCTAGTCAGGTCCAACTCACACCCATCCACACCCACTCATGTATTTATCTAACCTATTTTTAAAACTACACAACATTTTAGCCTCAATAACTGTACTCTGGATTTTGTTCCACTCATCCACAACTCTATTACCAAACCAGTGCTTTTTCTATATCCTTCCTGAATCTGATTTTTTCCAACTTTAAACCATTGCTGAGAGTCCTGTCTTGGCTGGAAATTTTCAGCATGCTATTTACATCCCCTTTATTTTTTCCCCGTTTTCCATTTACACACCTCGATCATTATTATTTTTATTATTATTAACACACTGGCCGATTCCCACCAAGGCAGGGTGGCCTGAAAAAAGAAAAACTTTCACCATCATTCACTACATCACTGTCTTGCCAGAAGGGTGCTTTACACTACAGTTTTTAAACTGCAACATTAACATCCCTCCTTTAGAGTGCAGGCACTGTACTTCCCATCTCCAGGACTCAAGTCCGGCCTGCCGGTTTCCCTGAATCCCTTCATAAAGGTTACTTTGCTCACACTCCAACAGCACGTCAAGTATTAAAAACCATTTGTCTCCATTCACTCCTATCAAACACACTCACGTATGCCTGCTGAAAGTCCAAGCCCCTCGCACACAAAACCTCCTTTACCCCCTCCCTCCAACCTTTCCTAGGCCAACCCCTACCCCGCCTTCCTTCCACTACAGACTGATACACTCTTGAAGTCATTCTGTTTCGCTCCATTCTCTCTACATGTCCGGAACCACCTCAACAACCCTTCCTCAGCCCTCTGGACAACAGTTTTGGTAATCCCGCACCTCCTCCTAACTTCCAAACTATGAATTCTCTGCATTATATTCACACCACACATTGCCCTCAGACATGACATCTCCACTGCCTCCAGCCTTCTCCTCGCTGCAACATTCATCACCCATGCTTCACACCCATATAAGAGCGTTGGTAAAACTATACAGTGGACCCCCGCATAACGATGGCATCACATAGCGATTATTTCGCATACCGCTTACTTTAATCGCAAAATTTTTGCCGCGCATACCGATTAAAAACCCGCTCACCGATTTTCGTCCGAGACGCGTCCAATGTGCGCCCTCAGCCAGCCTCACATGTGCCGCCCGTGCCATTGTTTACCAGCCAGCCTCCGCGGTAACATCCAAGCATACACTCGGAATATTTCGTATTATTACAGTGTTTTCGGTGCTGTTTCTGGAAAATAAGTGACCATGGGCCCCAAGAAAGCTTCTAGTGCCAACCCTACACCAATAAGGGTGAGAATTACTATAGAAATGAAGAAAGAGATCATTGATAAGTATGAAAGTGGAGTGCGTATAGCCGACCTAGTCAAGCTGTACAAGAAACCCCAATCAACCATCGCTACTATTGTGGGCACCAGAAAGACAATCAAGGAAGCTGTTCTTGCCAAAGGTTTAACTGTGTTTTTGAAACAAAGATCGCAAGTGATGGAAGATGTTGAGAGACTCTTATTGGTGTGGATAAATGAAAAACAGATAGCAGGAGATAGCGTCTCTCAAGCGATCATATGTGAAAAGGCTAGGAAGTTGCATGAGGATTTAATTAAAAAAATGCCTGCAACTAGTGATGTGAGTGAATTTAAGGCCAGCAAAGGTTGGTTTGAGAGATTTAAGAAGCGTAGTGGCATCCATAGTGTGATAAGGCATGGTGAGGCTGCCAGTTCGGACCACAAAGCGGCTGAAAAATATGTGCAGGAATTCAAGGAGTACATAGAAACTGAAGGACTGAAACCTGAACAAGTGTTTAATTGTGATGAAACAGGCCTGTTCTGGAAGAAAATGCCAAGCAGGACCTACATTACTCAGGAGGAAAAGGCACTCCCAGGACATAAGCCTATGAAAGACAGGCTTACTCTTCTCATGTGTGCCAATGCTACTGGTGATTGCAAAGTGAAGCCTTTATTAGTGTATCACTCTGAAACTCCCAGAGCGTTCAGGCAAAAGAATGTCCTCAAGGATAATTTGTGTGTGCTGTGGAGGGCAAACAGTAAGGCATGGGTCACTAGGGAATTTTTCTATAACTGGTTACACCATGCATTTGCCCCCAATGTGAAAGATTACCTAACTGAAAAGAAATTAGAACTTAAGTGCCTCCTGGTGTTAGACAATGCCCCTGGTCATCCTACAGACGTGGCAGAGCGACTTTATGGGGACATGAGCTTCATTAAGGTGAAGTTTTTGCCTCCTAATACCACTCCTCTCCTGCAGCCCATGGACCAGCAGGTTATTTCCAACTTCAAGAAACTGTACACAAAAGCTCTGTTTGAAAGGTGCTTTGTATTATTATTATTAAAATCAAGGGGGAAGCGCTAAACCCGGAGGATTATACAGCGCCTGGGGGGGGGATGTGGAAGGCATTCAGGCTTAATTCGGGGAACTGGAGCACAGATCCAATTCCCTAAATCAAGAGCCCCTCACCAACATCAAGGAACCTTCCTTGAGGGGAAGGTGCTTTGTAGTGACCTCAGAAACTCAACTGACTCTAAGAGAGTTTTGGAGAGATCACTTTAATATCCTCAATTGTGTAAACCTTATAGGTAAGGCTTGGGAGGAAGTGACTAAGAGGACCTTGAACTCTGCTTGGAAGAAACTGTGGCCAGAATGTGTAGACAAAAGGGATTTTGAAGGGTTTGAGGCTAACCCTGAGATGATTATGCCAGTTGAGGAATCCATTGTGGCATTGGGAAAGTCCTTGGGGTTGGAGGTTAGTGGGGAGGATGTGGAAGAGTTGGTGGAGGAGGACAATGAAGAACTAACCACTGATGAGCTGATAGATCAACTTCAAGAGCAAGAGGCCAGACCTGGAGAAACTGGTTCAGAGGAGGGGAGAGAGAAATTGAAGAAGTTGCCTACTACAAAGATTAAGGAAATCTGTGCAAAGTGGCTTGAAGTGCAAACCTTCATGGATGAAAATCACCCTCACACAGCTATTGCAAGCCGTGCTGGTGATTATTACACTGACAATGTTGTGAAACACTTTAGGCAAGTCATAAAGGAACGAGAGGTACAGGCCACTATGGACAGATATGTTGTGCGAAAGAAGTCCAGTGACTCTGAAGCTGGCCCTAGTGGCATTAAAAGAAGAAGGGAAGTAACCCCAGAAAAGGACTTGCTACCTCAAGTCCTAATGGAAGGGGATTCCCCTTCTAAACAGTAAGAAGATAATGCTCTCCCCTCCTCCCATCCCATCAATCATCACCAGATCTTCAATAAAAGTAAGTGTCATGTAAGTGTGCATGCCTTTTTCAGTTTGTGTGTATTAAAATTAACATTTCATGTGGTAAAAAAAATTTTTTTTCATACTTTTGGGTGTCTTGCACGGATTAATTTTATTTCCATTATTTCTTATGGGGAAAATTCATTCACATAACGATTATTTCGCATAACAATTACCCCTCTTGCACGGATTAAAATCGTTAACCGGGGGTCCACTGTACTCTCAAACATTCCCCTCTTTGCCTCCAAGGACAAAGTTCTTTGTCTCCACAGACTCCTAAGTGCACCGCTCACCCTTTTCCCCTCATCAAATCTATGATTTATTTATTTATTTGAACATGATACAGAGAAATACAAAAGAATACAGTTAAATGCAGCATGCCAAAGCCACTTGAATGCATAGCATTACGGGCAGGCTTAAAATTAACTGAAGATTAACTAAGCAATGAAGTATTCAGTGGTAAAACATTATTGCAAACAGATATCAATTAAGCACAAATGAGTATTGCAAAAACAGGTCGTATGGTTGCTTGCATTGCTGTACAATCAGTATTTATTTATTTATTTAATTTAATTTGAACATGATGTAGTGGAAGTTTTAGCAGTAAATGTCGAGAACCAAAACCTAGTCATTGTGGTAGTCTACAAGCCTCCGGATGCAACATCCCAGCAATTCCAGGAACAGCTGTTAAAAATTGACCACTGTCTGGAAAATCTTCCAGCTCCTGCACCCAACATCTTGCTCCTGGGGGATTTCAACTTAAGGCACCTAAAATGGAGGAATATAGCAAATAATATTGTTGCAGAAATAACACCAGGAGGCAGCTCTGATGAAAACTCTCGCTAGGGATTCTAAAACTAACCCAAAAAGTTTTTTCCAGGTCTATAGAACAAAAGTTAGAGATAAGATAGGTCCCCTTAAAAATAACTATGGGCACCTTACTGACAAAGAGAATGAAATGTGCTTGATTTTAAATAATTATTTTCTCTCAGTTTTTACACAGGAAGACACTAACAATATTCCAGTAATTAATTTTTACAGTGGGCTAGAAGAAGATAAATTATGTAACATCACAGTCACTAGTGAGATGGTTGTGAGGCAGATAGACAGACTGAAGCAAAATAAGTCGCCGGGTCCTGATGAGGTTTTTTCAAGGGTTCTTAAGGAATGCAAAATGGAACTCTGTGAACCATTAACTAATATTTTTAATTTATCTCTTCAAACAGGTGTAGTGTCTGATATGTGGAAGATGGCTAATGTAACTCCTATTTTTAAAACAGGGGACAAGTCGTTACCGTCAAATTACCGCCCAATAAGCCTGACCTCAATTGTAGGCAAATTACTAGAGTCAATTATAGCTGAGATTATAAGAAGCCATCTCGATAAGCATAGCTTGATTAATGATACTCAGCATGGATTCACAAGAGGCCGGTCTTGTCTAACTAATTTATTAACTTTCTTCAGTAAAGCTTTTGAGGCTGTTGACCACAATAAAGAATTTGATATTATTTACTTAGATTTTAGTAAGGCTTTTGATAGAGTTCCGCACCATAGACTGTTAAAGAAAGTGGCAGCTCATGGCATTGGGGGAAAAGTGCTCTCGTGGATCGAGTCATGGCTCACAGACAGGAAGCAGAGAGTGTCCATAAATGGGGTTAAATCCGAGTGGGGATCTGTAACAAGTGGCGTTCCACAGGGATCAGTCTTGGGCCCGTTGTTGTTTATAATATATATCAATGATCTTGATGAGGGAATTACTAGTGATATGAGCAAATTCGCCGATGACACAAAGATAGGTAGGATAATTGATTCAAACGTAGATGTTAGGGAACTTCAGGAGGATTTAAACAAACTTTATTCTTGGTCAGAAAAGTGGCAGATGCAGTTCAATGTAGATAAATGCAAGGTTCTGAAGCTTGGGAGTGCCCATAACCCTAGTACTTATAAATTAAATGATGTAGAACTTAGCCATACAGATTGCGAAAAGGACTTGGGGGTTATGGTGAGCAGCAACCTTAAACCAAGACAGCAATGCCTAAGCGTACGTAATAAGGCAAATAGATTACTGGGATTTATATCAAGAAGTGTAAGCAACAGAAGTCCAGAGGTCATACTGCAGCTTTATACATCATTAATAAGGCCTCACCTAGATTATGCAGCTCAGTTCTGGTCTCCGTATTACAAAGTGGACATAAATTCGTTAGAAAACATTCAGCGTAGGATGACTAAATTAATACATAGCATCAGAAATCTTCCTTATGAAGAAAGATTGAAGACTCTTAAGTTACATTCACTTGTTAGACGAAGAATGAGGGGAGACCTGATCGAAGTGTATAAGTGGAAGATAGGTATTAATAAAGGGGATATTAATAAGGTCTTGAGGATGTCTCTCCAAGAGAGAACGCGCAGTAATGGATTTAAATTAGATAAGTTTAGATTTAGAAAGGACATAGGAAAGTATTGGTTTGGGAATAGGGTAGTTGATGAGTGGAACAGTCTACCTAGTTGGGTTATTGAAGCTGGGACTTTGGGTAGTTTCAAATCTAGGTTGGATAAGTACATGAGTGGGAGGGGTTGGATTTGAGTGGGACTTTCACATCAGAGCTTATTTCTTGGGTGGCATTGAAAATTGGGTTGGGCAAATGTTTTGTTAGTGGGAAGAATTGTAAAGGACCTGCCTAGTATGGGCCAGCAGGCCTCCTGCAGTGTTCCTCCTTTCTTATGTTCTTATGTTCTTATGTTCACACGAGCTTTTAAATCTCTGCACAAAATTCAGTTTAAACCAGCAAATAATAGAGCCTACTAGACTGGAGAATATACTAGACCTCATCTTCTCTAACAATGATGATCTGATAAGAAATGTCACCATATCAAAAACAATATACTCAGATCACAACATTATTGAGGTTCAGACATGTATGCGCGGAGCCCCAGACCGACATAATGAGATTAGTCACAAGGGAGCATTCACCAAATTCAACTTCAATAACAAAAACATAAAGTGGGACCAAGTAAACCAAGTCCTAACCGATATAAGCTGGGAAGATATACTAAGCAACACAGACCCCAACTTATGCCTAGAACAGATTAACTTAGTGGCACTCGATGTATGCACAAGGCTTATTCCTCTAAGAAAAAGGAGTAGAAGATGTAAAATAGAAAGAGACAGGCCCTCCCTTTACAGGCGACAGAAAAGAATAACAGAGCGGCTAAAAGAGGTCAATATATCTGAAATGTGTAGGGAGACACTGGTCAGAGAAATAGCAAGCATCGAACTTAAGCTAAAGGAATCTTATAGGAGTCAGGAATTGCGGGAAGAACTAAAAGCCATAAATGATATCAAAAGAAACCCAAAGTATTTCTTCTCCTGTGCCAAATCAAAGTCGAGAACAACATCCAGTATTGGGCCTCTACTTAAACAAGACGGGTCCTACACAGATGACAGCAAGGAAATGAGTGAGCTACTCAAGTCCCAATATGACTCAGTTTTTAGCAAGCCGCTAACCAGACTGAGAGTCGAAGATCAAAATGAATTTTTTATGAGAGAGCCACAGAATTTGGTTAACACAAGCCTATCCGATGTTATCCTGACGCCAAATGACTTCGAACAGGCGATAAATGACATGCCCAAGCACTCTGCCCCAGGGCCACTCATGGAACTCTGTGTTCATCAAGAACTGCAAAAAGCCCCTATCATGAGCCTTTTCTATCCTATGGAGAGGGAGCATGGACACGGGGGTCGTCCCACAGTTACTAAAAATAACAGACATAGCCCCACTCCACAAAGGGGGCAGTAAAGCAACAGCAAAGAACTACAGACCGATAGCACTAACATCCCATATCATAAAAATCTTTGAAAGGGTCCTAAGAAGCAAGATCACCACCCATCTAGAAACCCATCAGTTACACAACCCAGGGCAACATGGGTTTAGAACAGGTCGCTCCTGTCTGTCTCAACTATTGGATCACTACGACAATGTCCTAGATGCACTAGAAGACAAAAAGAATGCAGATGTAATATATACAGACTTTGCAAAAGCCTTCGACAAGTGTGACCATGGTGTAATAGCGCACAAAATGCGTGCTAAAGGAATAACAGGAAAAGTCGGTTGATGGATCTATAATTTCCTCACTAACAGAACACAGAGAGTAGTCGTCAACAGAGTAAAGTCCGAGGCAGCTATGGTGAAAAGCTCTGTTCCACAAGGCACAGTACTCGCTCCCATCTTGTTCCTCATCCTCATATCCGACATAGACAAGGATGTCAGCCACAGCACCGTGTCTTCCTTTGCAGATGACACCCGAATCTGCATGACAGTGTCTTCCATTGCAGACACTGCAAGACTCCAGGCGGACATCAACCAAATCTTTCAGTGGGCTGCAGAAAACAATATGAAGTTCAACGATGAGAAATTTCAATTACTCAGATATGGTAAACACGAGGAAATTAAATCTTCATCAGAGTACAAAACAAATTCTGGCCACAAAATAGAGCGAAACACCAACGTCAAAGACCTGGGAGTGATCATGTTGGAGGATCTCACCTTCAAGGACCATAACATTGTATCAATCGCATCTGCTAGAAAAATGACAGGTTGGATAATGAGAACCTTCAAAACTAGGGAGGCCAAGCCCATGATGACACTCTTCAGGTCACTTGTTCTATCTAGGCTGGAATATTGCTGCACACTAACAGCACCTTTCAAGGCAGGTGAAATTGCTTACCTAGAAAATGTACAGAGAACCTTCACGGCGCGCATAACGGAGATAAAACACCTCAATTACTGGGAGCACTTGAGGTTCCTAAACCTGTATTCCCTGGAATGCAGGTGGGAGAGATACATGATTATATACACCTGGAAAATCCTAGAGGGACTAGTACCGAACTTGCACACGAAAATCACTCACTACGAAAGCAAAAGACTTGGCAGACGATGCAACATCCCCCCAATGAAAAGCAGGGGTGTCACTAGCACGTTAAGAGACCATACAATAAGTGTCAGGGGCCCGAGACTGTTCAACTGCCTCCCAGCATACATAAGGGGGATTACCAACAGACCCCTGGCAGTCTTCAAGCTGGCACTGGACAAGCACCTAAAGTCGGTTCCTGACCAGCCGGGCTGTGGCTCGTACGTTGGTTTGCGTGCAGTCAGCAGTAACAGCCTGGTTGATCAGGCTCTGATCCACCAGGAGGCCTGGTCACAGACCGGGCCGCGGGGGCGTTGACCCCCGGAACTCTCTCCAGGTAAACTCCAGGTATGATACAGAGAAGTACAATGAATACAATTTTTAAAGTGAAGCTTGCCAAAGCCCCTTGTTTGCAGAGCATTATGGGGAGGCTTAAAATTAACTTAAGATTAACTAAGCAATGATATATTCAGTGGTACAAAAATTATTGTAAAACAGATAACAATTCAGTATAAATAAGTATTACAAAGACAGGTCATATGGTCATTTGCTGTGTAATCAGTAGAATGGAGTATTCTGTTAGGTAATGAAGTTAAATAGTAACAAAGTTTGATTGGGTCACAGGTTGACATTTATGAGATACAATAATGAGACATATATGAGATACAATTATTCAGTATTTATTTAGTTGTGGGTAAGTGATTTTTGAGAAGAGACTTGAATTTATAAACAGACAGTGTTTCTTTTATATTCACAGGTAATGAATTCCAGATTTTAGGGCCTTTTATGTGCATTGAGTTTTTGCATAGCGTGAGATGGACACGAGGAACATCAAAGAGTGATCTGTGCCTTGTGTTATGGTCATGTGTTCTGTTGAGGTTGGTAAGATGTTTGAGGGGAGGGTTTATGTCAGAGTTAAGTGTTCTATGTATGTAGTAGGTGCAGTAATAAGAATGGATGTTTTGTATTGAGAGTAGGTTTAGAGTTTTGAATATTGGTGGAGTGTGCTGTCTGTAGTGGGAATTTATCATTCTGACTGCAGCCTTTTGTTGGGTGATTAGTGGTCTGAGATGGTTTATTGTTGTTGAGCCCCATGCACAAATTCCATAGGTGAGATAGGGGTAAATAAGTGAGTGATATAGGGCCAGGAGGGCTGACTGTGGAACATAGTACCATATCTTCGATAGTATGCCTACGGTCTTGGAAATTTTTTTGGAAATTTGTTGTATGCGTGTTTGAAATTTGAGTCTATTATCAAGGTGGATTCCTAGGAATTTTCCCTCTGAGTTTTGTGATAGGTGATCCATTTATCATTATGTTAAGAGACACATCTGCAGCTCTGTTACCAAACTGAATGTAGTAGGTTTTGTCAATGTTTAGAGTAAGTTTGTTGGTCCTCATCCAGGTTGATATTTTCTGTAATTTGGTATTTACAGTATTGGCTAGCATGACTGGGCTCGGGTGAGAGAAGATGTATGTAGTGTCATCTGCAAATAGTGTGGGTTTGAGTAATTGTGATGCATTTGGTAGGTCATTTATGTATATAAGAAAGAGGGCCTAGGACACTTCCCTGTGGGACACCAACTGTAATTGGCTGTGCAGAAGAGTTTGCCCTATTTGTGTACACATATTGGCTTCTGTTGCTGAGGTATGACTTTAGGTAGTTGAGGGAGTGCCCTCTTATACCATAGTGCGACAATTTTATGTGGAGCAAGTCGTAGTCAACTGTATCGAAAGCTTTACGTAAGTCAATGAACATCCCCAGTGGGACTTCTCTTTTCTCTATTGCTGTATAAATATGTTCTAGCATGTGGATAATAGCATCATTGGTATTTTTATTAGGCCTGAACCCAAATTGACAGGGGTTGAGTATGTTGTGGGAGATGAGGTAGGAATAGATACGCTTATGGATCAATTTTTCAAAGATTTTAGAGAGAGGGTGTAAGTTGGATATTGGCCTATAGTTATTCAAGTCTGTGTGGTCTCCTCCTTTATGGATCGGGGTGACCTTTGCTATTTTGAGAACTGTAGGAAAGGTAGAGGATTCAATGGATTTGTTAAAGAGTGTTGCAATGATTGGTGATAGCACCTGTGACACTTTTTTGTATATAATGGGTGGCAAGGTATTTAAATCTCCTATCTTGCTTTTTTAGTTTGTTGATAATAAGGGAGACTTCAGTTGGGTTGTTATTATTATTATAATCAAAAAGAAGCGCTAAGCCACAAGGGCTATACAGCGCTGCAGGGTAGGGAAGGAAGCGAGGGTATTAGGCGGCAGAAGGGAGGAGGGATGATCAGTAGGTTACAGAAAACAGCGGGGCAGGGGATAGTATGGGGGTAGAGGGTAGCAAGAGATTGAGGTAGAAAGGGCTGAAGGTATCAGAATTTGTGAAGTCAGTCAGTCAGTTGTCAAAAAGTCAATGAGAGAGTCCGGATGAAAGGTGGGTCCATCAGCGAGAAGGGAAGGTAAAGAGAGAGCATCGGAGCGAAGACGATGACGGAGGTAAATTCTGTGTGCTCGTTGATAAAGTGGGCAGTCCAACAGAATGTGGCTGACTGATAATGGAGCATGGCAATTCTCAGAGAGAGGAGCAGGGTGCCTCTCCATGAGATATCCATGAGTAAGACGAGTATGGCCAATGCGAAGACGGGAGAGAGTAGTCTCTCAACCTCGACACTGGTGATAAGACGACGGCCAGTAACCTATACTCGGTTTAATAGATTGAAGTTTGTTACCGAGCATAGTAGACCAACGTTGTTGCCAACGGGTGTGAAGGTGGGAAGATATTGCAGCAAAATAGTCTGTAAATGGAATACCTCTAGATGAAACTGGTAGGTCATGTACTGCTGACCGCACAGCAGTGTCTACCTGTTCATTGCCCTGTACGTCAACATGACCAGGGACCCAACAAAAAACAATATCTTTATGCTTGGTAAAGATGCGGCGTAGCCAAAGTTGGATACGGAGGACTAAGGGGTGAGGTGTATCAAATTTCTGTATAGCCCGTAAAGCACTAAGGGAGTCTGAGACGACCACAAATGATGACACAGGCATAGATGCAATACGGATAAGTGCTGCAAGGATGGCATACAATTCAGCAGCAAAAATACTAGCCAAAGATAATAAATGCCTTCTTACGACGCTGTCCAGAAACACTGCTGCGAATCCTACGCCGTCAGAAGACTTAGAGCCATCTGTGTACACAGCAATGGCATGAGAATGAGAGTGGAAGTGGTCAAGAAAAAGAGTGGGGGAAGCGACCGTAGACAGTTGGGCTTTCGAGCAAGGGAGAGAGAACAGACTCGAACAGCTGGAACTTCCCACGGGGGCAGGGAAAAGTGAGATGCTACATGAACATAGAAAGGTGGTAATTGAAGAGAAGACAAGAGCGAATGAATTATTATTATTATTATAATCAAAAAGAAGCGCTAAGCCACAAGGGCTATACAGCGCTGCAGGGCAGGAAGGAAGCGAGGGCATCAGGTGGCAAAAGGGAGGTGGATGAGTAATAGGTTACGGATAACAGCGGAGCAGTGGATGGTGAAAGGGTAAAGGGCAGCAAGAGACTGAGCTAGAAAGGGCTGAGGGGAGTGCGTAAGGTATCATCATCAGAGTTTTTGGAGTAAATCAGTTGTTGTCAAGAAGTCAATGAGAGAGTCAGGATTAAAGGAGGGTCCATCAGCAAGAAGGGAAGGTAAAGAGAGAGTAGTAGAACGAAGACAGCGTTGGAGGTAAATTCTGCGTGCTCGTTGATAGAGAGGGCAGTCTAACAGAATGTGGCTAATCGATACAGGAACTTGACACTGCTCACAAGAGAGGTACAGGGTGCCTCTCCATGAGATACCCGTAAGACGAGTGTGGCCAATGCGAAGACGGGAGAGAGTGGTCTCCCAACCACGGCACTGATGACAAGAAGACGACCAGTAACCTATGCTCGGTTTAATAGAATGAAGTTTGTTACCAAGCAGAGTTGACCAACGTTGTTGCCAACGGGCGTGAAGGTGGGTAGCTATTGCACCAAAATAGTCCAGAAATGGAACACCTCTATAGGAAATTGGTAGGTCATGTGCTGCTGACCACGCAGCAGTGTCTGCCTGTTCATTGCCCTGTACGTCGACATGACCAGGGACCTAACAAAAAATAATATCTTTATAATTCATAGAGATACGGCGTAGCCAAAGTTGGATACGGAGAACTAGGGGGTGAGATGTATCAAATTTTCGTATAGCCTGTAGAGCAGTAAGGGAGTCTGAGACTACCACAAATGATGACACAGGCATAGATGCGATACGAATAAGTGCTGCAAGAATGGCATACAGTTCAGCAGTAAAAATGCTAGCTGAAGATAGTAAATGTCCCCGCACAACACTGTCTGGAAACACTGCTGCGAATCCGACGCCGTCTGAAGACTTAGAGCCATCTGTGTACACAGCGGTGGCATGAGAATGGGAGTGGAAGTGATCAAGAAAAAGAGAGCGGGAAGCCACCGTAGGCAGTTGAGCTTTCGAGCAAGGGAGTGAGAAAGAACAGACCCGAACAGCTGGAACTTCCCAGGGGGGTAGGGAAAAGTGAGATGCTACATGAACATATAAAGGTGGTAACTGAAGGGAAGACAAGAGTGAATGTAGGCGAAGAGAAAAGGGACGGAGCAAACAGGGGCGGCGAACGAATAAAGAATGTCTACTAATATCGGTGACCATTCTATAAATGGAAGGATTGTGTAGATCGTGAGAGCGTACATAGTAGCGAAGGCAATGGGCATCACAGCGATCAGACAAGGATGGAACATTCGCTTCTGCATAGAGGCTCTCAACAGGGGAAGAGCGAAAAACACCAAGGTACAAACGTAATCCTTGGTGATGGATAGAGTTAAGGCTAGAGAGAGTAGCAGGAGAGGCCGTGGAATAAATCTGGTCACCATAATCGAGTTTCGATAAAATGAGGGCTGAATGTAGGCGAAGCAGAGTTCGACGATCAGCTCCCCAGGAAAGATGAGCAAGGGTTTTAAGAAGGTTTAGCCGGCTGTGACAAGTTGCCTTCAGAGAGGTTATGTGAGGTTTCCAGGATAATCGACGGTCAAAGAGAAGGCCTAGAAACCTGATATAATACCGACAAGATGAAATTAAGACACATGTGCAACATCTGGGTATCTTTATTGTAGACGTTTCGCCATCCAGTGGCTTTATCAATACAAATTCTACGACATAGCTTGAAGACAGTAGGACTATATACAGAAGATGAGGTAATCAGTCCCTCAACCCCTCGCACCTACTCCTAGGTTGAGGGACTGATTACCTCATCTTCTGTATATAGTCCTACTGTCTTCAAGCTATGTCCTAGAATTTGTATTGATAAAGCCACTGGATGGCAAAACGTCTACAATAAAGATACCCAGATGTTGCACATGTGTCTTAATTTCATCTGCTATCCTATTCTCCGTCTTACTCTTAATTCTTTCAATAATAACTCTACCATACACTTCACCAGGTATACTCAACAGACTTATCCCCCTATAATTTTTGCACTCTCTTTTGTCCCCTTTGCCTTTATACAAAGGAACTATGCATGCTCTCTGCCAATCCTTAGGTACCTTACTCTCTTCCATACATTTATTAAATAATTGCACCAACCACTCCAAAACTATATCCCCACCTGCTTTTAACATTTCTATCTTTATCCCATCAATCCCAGCTGCCTTACCCCCTTTCATTTTACCTACTGCCTCACAAACTTCCCCCACACTCACAACTGGCTCTTCCTCACTCCTACAAGATGTTATTCCTCCTTGCCCTATACACGAAATCACAGCTTCCCTATCTTCATCAACATTTAACAATTCCTCAAAATATTCCCTCCATCTTCCCAATACCTCTAACTCTCCATTTAATAACTCTCCTCTCCTATTTTTAACTGACAAATTCATTTGTTCTCTAGGCTTCCTTAACTTGTTAATCTCACTCCAAAACTTTTTCTTATTTTCAACAAAATTTGTTGATAACATCTCACCCACTCTCTCACTTGCTCTCTTTTTACATTGCTTCACCACTCTCTTAACCTCTCTCTTTTTCTCCATATCCCCCCCAATTCTACGCTTTTCGAGAGAGTGCAGATTCAGGATCCTCAGTCTATCCTCGTAGGGAAGATTTCTGATACATGGGATCATCTTTGTCATCCTCCTCTGTACGTTTTCCAGAGCATTTATATCCATTCTGTAATACAGTGACCAGAACTGAGCAGCATAGTCTAAATGAGGCCTAACCAAGGATATATAGAGTTGAAGAACAACCTGAGGACTTCTATTACTTATACTTCTAGATATGAAGCCAAGAATTCTGTTAGCTTTATTGTGAACACTAATGCACTGTTGTTTTGGTTTTAGATTACTGCTAACCAGAACTCCTAAATCCTTTTCACAATCAGCAGTATTAAGATCTACATTATTTAGTTTATATGTCACATGGTTATTTTCCTGTCCAGCATTTAGAACTTTGCATTTGTCTATATTAAACTGCATCTGCCACTTCTCCGACCATTGCATCAGCCTATTCAAATCATCCTGGAGTGCTCTAGTGTCCTCATTAGAATGAATTGGAGTGGAGGGTCAGTATAAAGTGGGAAGCACAATGGAGGGTCAGTATAAAGTGGGACAGTTGTACAAACATTGTGTTGTGCTGAAATAAAGAAATAAAGTTAATTTCAGTTAAGATAAAAAAGTAAAACGAGTCTAAATTGATTTTCTGCCAGTTTGACTAGTGACAGCTCATTAGGTCCAGCATTTAGGACGACATAAAGCCAGACTACGTGTAATCTATAATGGTTTTACATGGTTCTAGCCCTAATCAAACGGTTAATTACATTTACATTAAAAATATTTTGGGAACTTAAATAATTGCAAACATAAAAAAAAGATTCTAACATAACATTTTTACTGCTATTACCATAGGTCAGTATATAATGTCTTTCTAACTTCCTGGTACTGTTATACAGCCTCTCCTCGCTTAACGATGGAGTTCTGTTCCTAAGACCACGTCAGTAGACATATTTGTGCCTAAGTGAGGATCATACTATAATGGTAGTGTGTGTGTCAACCATCTTTGGTATTGTTTTAATGTCACCTCTGCAACATTTATAACATTTTTAGTACATTTTTAAATGTTTATACAGTAGTGTACTGTATATTGTAATAAACAGAATAGGCAATCAGCTCTAATATACATTATTTAGGTATGCATACTGGACAGAGAGCCTGTCATAAGTCCAAGTCGTTGGTAAACAAATACATCGCTAAGTGAGGAGAGGCTGTATTCTTTATCGTCGTTATAAGTTGGGTAAAATTCTAATAGATCTTTAATCATGTTTATTCTGCTCAGTATTTTAGGGACATATCAACACCACTGTTATATACAAACCTCATAATTAATATTATATAATACTGATATTAAAATCTCTGGGCCCACTAGATCCACACTAACCAAAGTACAGTGGACCCCTGCATACCGTACGCATTGCATACCGTACAATCCGCATACCGGACGCTTTGATCGCTAAAATTTTGCCTCGCATACCGCCCAAAAACCCGCTCACCGCCCTTCGTCCGAGACGCGTCCAATGTGCGGCCTGAGCCAGCCTCATATGTTCCGCCGGTGGCATTGTTTACCAGCCAGCCTCCGCGGTAACATCCAAGCATACAATCGGAATATTTCGTATTATTACAGTGTTTTCGGTGCTTTATCTGGAAAATAAGTGACCATGGGCCCCAAGAAAGCTTCTAGTTCCAACCCTACAGCAATAAGGGTGAGAATTCCAATAGAGATGAAGAAAGAGATCATTGATAAGTATGAAAGTGGAGTGCGTGTCGCCGACCTGGTCAGGTTGTACAAGAAACCCAAATCAACCATCTCTACTATTGTGGGCAACAGAAAGGCAATCAAGGAAGCTGTTCTTGCCAAAGGTTTAACTGTGTTTTCGAAACAGAGATCGCAAGTGATGGAAGATGTTGAGAGACTCTTATTGGTGTGGATAAATGAAAAACAGCTAGCAGGAGATAGCGTTTCTCAAGCGATCATAAGCGAAAAGGCTAGGAAGTTGCATGAGGATTTAATTAAAAAAATGCCTGCAACTAGTGATGATGTGAGTGAATTTAAGGCCAGCAAAGGTTGGTTTGAGAGATTTAAGAAGCGTAGTGGCATACATAGTGTGATAAGGCATGGTGAGGCTGCCAGTTCGGACCACAAAGCAGCTGAAAAATATGTGCAGGAATTCAAGGAGTACATAGACAGTGAAGGACTGAAACCTGAACAAGTGTTTAATTGTGATGAAACAGGCCTGTTTTGGAAGAAAATGCCAAGCAGGACCTACATTACTCAGGAGGAAAAGGCACTCCCAGGACATAAGCCTATGAAAGACGGGCTTACTCTGTTGATGTGTTCCAATGCTACTGGTGATTGCAAAGTGAAGCCTTTATTAGTGTATCACTCTGAAACTCCCAGACCGTTCAGGCAAAAAAATGTCCTCAAGGAGAATTTGTGTGTGCTGTGGAGGGCAAACAGTACGGCATGGGTCACTAGGGACTTTTTCTATGACTGGTTACACCATGCATTTGCCCCCAATGTGAAAGATTACCTAACTGAAAAGAAATTAAAACTTAAGTGCCTCCTGGTGTTAGACAATGCCCCTGGTCATCCTACAGACGTGGCAGAGCGACTTTATGGGGACATGAAATTCATTAAGGTGAAGTTTTTGCCTCCTAATACCACTCCTCTCCTGCAGCCCATGGACCAGCAGGTTATTGCAAACTTCAAAAAACTGTACACAAAAGCTCTGTTTGAAAGGTGCTTTGTAGTGACCTCAGAAACTCAACTGACTCTAAGAGACTTTTGGAGAGATCACTTTAATATCCTCAATTGTATAAACCTTATAGGTAAGGCTTGGGAGGGAGTGACTAAGAAGACCTTGAACTCTGCTTGGAAGAAACTGTGGCCAGAATGTGTAGACAAAAGGGATTTTGAAGGATTTGAGGCTAACCCTGAGAGGATTATGCCAGTTGAGGAATCCATTGTGGCATTGGGAAAGTCCTTAGGGTTGGAGGTTAGTGGGAATGATGTGGAAGAGTTGGTGGAGGAGGACAATGAAGAACTAACCACTGATGAGCTGATAGATCAACTTCAACAGCAAGAGGCCAGACCTGAGGAAACTGGTTCGAAGGAGGGGAGAGAGAAATTGAAGAAATTGCCTACTACAAAGATTAAGGAAATCTGTGCAAAGTGGCTTGAAGTGCAAACCTTCATGGATGAAAATCACCCTCACACAGCTATTGCAAGCCGTGCTGGTGACTATTACACTGACAATGTTGTGAAACACTTTAGGGAAGTCATAAAGGAACGAGAGGTACAGGCCACTATGGACAGATATGTTGTGCGAAAGAAGTCCAGTGACTCTGAAGCTGGTCCTAGTGGCATTAAAAGAAGAAGGGAAGTAACCCCAGAAAAGGACTCGACACCTCAAGTCTTAATGGAAGGGGATTCCCCTTCTAAACACTAACACTCTCTCTCCCCTCCTCCCATCCCATCAATCATCACCAGATCTTCAATAAAAGTAAGTGTCATGTAATTGTGCATGCCTTTTTCAGTTTGTGTGTATTAAAATTAACATTTCATGTGGTAAAAAATTTTTTTTTCATACTTTTGGGTGTCTTGCACGGATTAATTTGATTTCCATTATTTCTTATGGGGAAAATTCATTCGCATACCGAACATTTCGCATAACAACCAGCCCTCTTGCACGGATTAAGGTCGCTATGCGGGGGTCCACTGTACAGTGGTACCTTGGGATACAAACATTATACAGTGGTACCTCGGGATACAAACATTATACAGTGGTACCTCGGGATACAAACATTATACAGTGGTACCTCGGGATACAAACATTATAGTGGTACCTCGGGATACAAACATTATACTACAGTGGTATCTCGGGATACAAACATTATACAGTGGTACCTCGGGATACAAACATTATACTACAGTGGTACCTCGGGATACAAACATTATACAGTGGTACCTCAGGATACAAACATTATACTACAGTGGTACCTCAGGATACAAACATTATACAGTGGTACCTTGGGATACAAACATTATACTACAGTGGTACCTCGGGATACAAACATTATACAGTGGTACCTCGGGATACAAACAGGTCAAAACTCGAACAATTATGCAAGTGTATTTATGTAAGTGCTTTTTTAAAGGCCATGTGACGAAGCCATATAAGTGCTTGGATTTAATGAATCAAGAAACTGTGAACCCTAATGAATTAAAGTTATATTTAGATGCTTTAGAGAGTAGATTTGAGTGGTACAAATTGTGGTTTAAAGACTGTGAAAGAGATCTGCTGGAGAATTGTGCAGATGGAATGGAAATGAATGTTTTAATTAATCAACATTACAAATTGGAAGAAAAACTGTCTTGTAAAAGTAAGGCTTTGAATAAATTAAAGGGTGTAAGCCAGACAGTTGATCAACCTATTAATGCAAAGGGTGTGTTCGCCAAAACCTCCAGAGTACAGTCTGGAGGAAATCAGACTAGGTCGGCAAGAATTAATTGTTCAATTGCAGACCAGTCAGCCAAACAGTTCTAAGGATATAACACATAATGACTCTGAAGTATCTGTCAAGTCTCAAAAGGGAAAAATAATCCCAGTGGTAATAATCATAATTAAGAGTTAAATAGGCACATATCAAGTGACAGGAATCAGTAATAGTGGTTCCTCACATCAAGGTAAGAGGAATAAGTACCTCAGTAAGGGTAACCCAGTTAATAAGAGGTCAGGCAAGGAAAAGAGAGACTGTCTCTTCTGCCAGGGTACTCATTTCACTAAGAACTGTAATGCCTATAATTCATGGGATATTAAAGTGGAAAGAATGAAAGAACTTGACAGATGTATCAGATGTCTAGACAATCATAATGTAAAGGATTGTCATACCAGATTGAACAGTTGCTATCAATGCAACAAGGGAAGGCACCATACAGTTATGTGCAGGGTTGTATGTAATTCTTATAATAATGGTGACAATAATGATAATGTGGCCTGGTGGCTAAAGCTCCCGCTTCACACACGGAGGGCCCGGGTTCGATTCCCGGCGGGTGGAAACATTTTGACACGTTTCCTTACACCTGTTGTCCTGTTCACCTAGCAGCAAATAGGTACCTGGGTGTTAGTCGACTGGTGTGGGTCGCATCCTGGGGGACAAGATTAAGGACCCCAATGGAAATAAGTTAGACAGTCCTCGATGACGCACTGACTTTCTTGGGTTATCCTGGGTGGCTAACCCTCCGGGGTTAAAAATCCGAACGAAATCTTATCTTATCTCTTAACCCTGACACTACAGTGACTGATGTAAACGTTACAGCTAATGGCAATAATGATGGTCTAGCTGAGGTAGCCTTGCCGGTGTTGGATGTAATAATTCAGGATAAAGGGCATAAATCCAAAACTATGTGGCGTCACTCTCCTCAACACTGGTACGGGCCATGTAATATATGGCAGACTATCGCATAGTAATAATGACTACAGGAAGTAGTAAATACAGTCACGGTGTCTTACTCATAAAAGGTCAACCCAGTACAAGTATTCTTCTATCGAGGATGATGTTGAACCAGTCTAATTTGTGGGAGCTGGACAGCATAGGGATTAATATTTATTTATTTATTTATTTAGTAATTTAAGCATACAAACAGAGGTACAAAAAATACAGGTAAGAGCAGCATGCCAAAGCCACTTATATGCATAGCATTACGGGCTGGCTTAACATTAACTTAATCTTAACTAAGCAATGATGAAATCAGTGATAAGACATTATTGTAAACAGATAACTATAAAATACAAATGAGTATTACAAAGACAGGTCCTATGGTTGCATGCATTGCTGTTCATTCAGTAGAATGGAGTATTCTGTTAGGTAGTGTATTTAAAAAAAATAACAAAGTTAGGTTTAACATTTGTGTGATATAATTGTGAGTAACATTTAGGATATACAATTTATATGGTTCAGTTATTCAGTATTTATTTGGTTTTGAGTGAATAAGTGAACTTTGAGAAGAGACTTGAATTTATAAACAGGTAGTGTTTCTTTTATATTTAAAGGTAATGAATTCCAGATTTTAGGGCCTTTTATGTGCATTGAGTTTTTGCATAGCGTGAGATGGACATGAGGAACATCAAAGAGTGATCTGTGCCTTGTATTATGGTCATGTGTTCTGTTGAGGTTGGCAAGGAGATGAGGAAAGTCCAGACGATTCCTTTACTCAGGAACAATGCCTGAAGGATGTTAAATTTGAGTCTGGACATTACTGGGTGCGACTTCCGTGGAAGCTGAACCATCCAGAATTACCTAATAATTATATGATGGCATATGGACAGTTAAAGGGCCCAGCTCTGCAAACTGAGCAAGACACCAGAATTGTTGACTGCTTACCTGGGTATACCTGGGGAGAGTTCCGGGGGTCAATGCCCCCTGTGACCAGGCCTCCGGATCTGTGACCAGGCTGTTGCTCCTGGTGAGATCAGAGACTTTAGGTGCTTGATCAACCAGGGGCTGTTGTAATCCCCCTGCTGGGAGGCAGTTGAACAGTTTCGGGCCACTGACACTTATTGTATGGTCTCTTAACGTGCTAGTGACACCCCTGCTTTTCATTGGGGGGATGTTGCATCGTCTGCCAAGTCTTTTGGTTTCGTAGTGAGTGATTTTCGTGTGCAAGTTCGGTACTAGTCCCTCTAGGATTTTCCAGGTGTATATAATCATGTCTCTCTCCTGCCTGCGTTCCAGGGAATACAGGTTTAGGAACCTCAAGCGCTCCCAGTAATTGAGGTGTTTTATCTCCGTTATGCGCGCCGTGAAGGTTCTCTGCACATTTTCTAGGTCAGCAATTTCACCTGCCTTGAAAGGTGCTGTTAGTGTGCAGCAATATTCCAGCCTAGATAGAACAAGTGACCTGAAGAGTGTCATCATGGGCTTGGCCTCCCTAGTTTTGAAGGTTCTCATTATCCATCCTGTCATTTTTCTAGCAGATGCGATTGATACAATGTTATGGTCCTTGAAGGTGAGATCCTCCGACATGATCACTCCCAGGTCTTTGACGTTGGTGTTTCGCTCTATTTTGTGGCCAGAATTTGTTTTGTACTCTGATGAAGTGTTTACCATATCTGAGTAATTGAAATTTCTCATCGTTGAACTTCATATTGTTTTCTGCAGCCCACTGAAAGATTTGGTTGATGTCCGCCTGGAGCCTTGCAGTGTCTGCAATGGAAGACACTGTCATGCAGATTCGGGTGTCATCTGCAAAGGAAGACACGGTGCTGTGGCTGACATTCTTGTCTATGTCGGATATGAGGATGAGGAACAAGATGGGAGCGAGTACTGTGCCTTGTGGAACAGAGCTTTCTGACTACTCTCTGTGTTCTGTTAGTGAGGAAATTAAAGATCCATCGACCGACTTTTCCTGTTATTTCTTTAGCACGCATTTTGTGCGCTATTACGCCATGGTCACACTTGTCGAAGGCTTTTGCAAAGTCTGTATATATTACATCTGCATTCTTTTTGTCTTTAGTGCATTTAGGACCTTGTCGTAGTGATCCAATAGTTGAGACAGACAGGAGCGACCTGTTCTAAACCCATGTTGCCCTGGGTTGTGTAACTGATGGGTTTCTAGATGAGTGGTGATCTTGCTTCTTAGGACCCTTTCAAAGATTTTTATGATATGGGATGTTAGTGCTATCGGTCTGTAGTTCTTTGCTGTTGCTTTACTGCCCCCTTTGTGGAGTGGGGCTATGTCTGTTGTTTTTAGTAACTGTGGGACGACCCCCGTGTCCATGCTCCCTCTCCATAGGATGGAAAAGGCTCGTGATAGGGGCTTCTTGCAGTTCTTGATGAACACGGAGTTCCATGAGTCTGGCCCTGGGGCAGAGTGCATGGGCATGTCATTTATCGCCTGTTCGAAGTCATTTGGCGTCAGGATAACATCGGATAGGCTTGTGTTAACCAAATTTTGTGGCTCTCTCATAAAAAATTCATTTTGATCTTCGACTCTCAGTCTGGTTAGCGGCTTGCTAAAAACCGAGTCATATTGGGACTTGAGTGGCTCACTCATTTCCTTGCTGTAATCTGTGTAGGGCCCATCTTGTTTAAGTAGGGGCCCAATACTGGACGTTGTTCTCGACTTTGATTTGGCATAGGAGAAGAAATACTTTGGGTTTCTTTCGATTTCATTTATGGCTTTTAGTTCTTCCTGCGATTCCTGACTCCTATAAGATTCCTTTAGCTTAAGTTCGATGCTTGCTATTTCTCTGACCAGTGTCTCCCTACGCATTTCAGATATATTGACCTCTTTTAGCTGCTCTGTTATTCTTTTCCGTCGCCTGTAAAGGGAGCGCCTGTCTCTTTCTATTTTACATCTACTCCTCCTTTTTCTTAGAGGAATAAGCCTTGTGCATACATCGAGTGCCACCAAGTTAATCTGTTCTAGGCATAAGTTGGGGTCTGTGTTGCTTAGTATATCTTCCCAGCTTATATCGGTTAGGACTTGGTTTACTTGGTCCCACTTCATGCTCCCTCGTGACTAGTCTCATTATGTCGGCTGGGGCTCCACGCATACATGTCTGAACCTCAGTTATGTTGTGATCTGAGTATATTGTTTTTTATATGGTGACATTTCTTATCAGATCATCATTGTTAGTGAAGATGAGGTCTAGTGTATTCTCCATTCTAGTAGGCTCTATTATTTGCTGGTTTAAATTGAATTTTGTGCAGAGATTTAAAAGCTCGTGTGAGTGTGAGTTTTCATCAGAGCTGCCTCCTGGTGTTATTACTGCAACAATATTATTTGCTATATTCCTCCATTTTAGGTGCCTTAAGTTGAAATCCTCCAGGAGCAAGATGTTTACCTGGAGTTTACCTGGAGAGAGTTCCGGGGGTCAACACCCCCGCGGCCCGGTCTGTGACCAGGCCTCCTGGTGGATCAGAGCCTGATCAACCAGGCTGTTGCTGCTGGCTGCACACAAACCAACGTACGAGCCACAGCCCGGCTGATCAGGAACTGACTTTAGGTGCTTGTCCAGTGCCAGCTTGAAGACTGCCAGGGGTCTGTTGGTAATCCCCCTTATGTGTGCTGGGAGGCAGTTGAACAGTCTCGGGCCCCTGACACTTATTGTATGGTCTCTTAACGTGCTAGTGACACCCCTGCTTTTCATTGGGGGGATGGTGCATCGTCTGCCAAGTCTTTTGCTTTCGTAGTGAGTGATTTTCGTGTGCAAGTTCGGTACTAGTCCCTCTAGGATTTTCCAGGTGTATATAATCATGTATCTCTCCCTCCTGCGTTCCAGGGAATACAGGTTTAGGAACCTCAAGCGCTCCCAGTAATTGAGGTGTTTTATCTCCGTTATGCGTGCCGTGAAGGTTCTCTGTACATTTTCTAGGTCGGCAATTTCACCTGCCTTGAAAGGTGCTGTTAGTGTGCAGCAATATTCCAGCCTAGATAGAACAAGTGACCTGAAGAGTGTCATCATGGGCTTGGCCTCCCTAGTTTTGAAGGTTCTCATTATAATGATATAATTAATCAACAGTTAAATAATAAATTGTTCCTACGTCAGGCGACGATAAATGCACACCTTAAGTACACAGGTGGTCCACTGAGCAAAGTAATTGGGTAAATAATCGTATGTGGACAATTTCCTGGGTGTGACGTCAACTGAAGAGGAACTAATGAGGATATATGAAGGGGTTAATGAAATAATGCAAGGTGCAAGGATGCCCCTGAGGGAATGGAACAGTAATTTGTCCATTTTGAGGGATCAATATATATGGATAGCCCTGGAGTTGAAGTGCCTATATGCAGTAATGTGCTGGGGCTGACTTGGAATACTGAGAGAGACTTGTTATTATTAAAGTCTCATAATTCCAGTATGCTCAATAAATTAACCCAGAGAGCATAGGCTTAGTGTCACACCTTACAATAAGAGGGAAATTATTAATACCAGAAGCATGGAAGCTTGAGTGTGCTTTGGATGGAGCCCTACCTGAGGAGTTAACAGGTGGAAAGAATTAATGGGTGATTATGTAAATACCAATGTTGGAGTTCCCAAGCCAGGTGGCCAGTGAAGATGGGAAAATTGTACTCCACGTTATTTAAGTCATCTAACAACGACCTCCGCCCGGCCGCAGTGTGGAAAATATTTTAATCTTCCGAAGCTATAGTGCCTAATAGGTGTTTAATGTGTCGATATGGGTCAAAAATGTATTTGAAAATGGAATAGAACCAACAGGGAAGCTCTGCACCTGCGCTTATGGGCAGGGAGAGGTCGAGACGGGGCAGCAGGGAACGGGAGTGTTTGGAATGGAGTTAAGAGGCTGGGAAAACATGGGACCAGGAAATTGGCATTCACGGCGGCCTAAGGATTAATATAGGCCTCACTTCATAATAGGAAGTGTCATAACTGTTCCTGGTGAAGAGTGAGGGAACATGATTTACGGGACCACCGTAATAAAGTGGCAAAATTAGTGAATAATGGTAGGACCGGGGGTGACTGGCGCATTGCCATGGAGTGTGTCTTGGGGAAAAATACCCGTGATTTAATCATTACTCATCGGTCTCAGATCTTAATGGAGTGGCCTCCAATGTGTATAATAATTATGAGACATTAAATCATATGGTGGGCTAAGAAGTAATCAGTGATAATAACACCAAGTTAAGAAAATGTGTTAAGTGAAATGAGTCGCCGTTCTCAGAGTGAGCATCTCTTTACCTCGTGTTCCTGTCCCGAGGATGGTGAAGTTTTTATGGACTCACGACTTCTAAACCGGGACAAACCAACGGGTACCTCGTCCTGCTGGAATAAGAACAGTGTTGGTGTAGCAGGATATCGAAATGAGATGGTGAATGGAGGAAATAAGGAGCATCAATCACCCACAGTTAAGTAACCCTTCTAGTTATAGCAGACTAATACTGGCCAGTTAGGTATGTTGTAATTGGATAGGTTGTGGGTGATCCAGCTACATCAAGTGACCACCAGAGAATATCTGGTAAGTGGTGGGATTATATACAAGTGTTTTTCCTTGATGGATATATCCATGTGTAACCTACCCCCCATCCCTTCATTCAGTTAAACTAATATAATCTATACAGTCCACAATTAATTAGTAGCGCCGTACTTGTGGGTGCTATCCAATTTATACTGGTCTCGGATAGATATGGATAAGATTGTGAGGTCGAAGGGACCACCTGCAGTGACCAGGGGTGGTTAAGTTTTCTCACATGTCTACACGGGGTGACTATGGTAAACAATATGGTTGTTGTCTCCCAATGAGATTACTCGTATACATGTAATGTTGAGGTACATACAGGTAACCCCCTATAAAATTTTCCATAATCTTATTTTCATTAATAAGATATCTTGACATGTCACTTAGGTTATTATACTGTCTATCTCTGTATTCCTCAACAAGTGGACAATTAAGCAGTGTTCAAGACAGTGACCATATGCTTGACCACATAATTTGCATTTAGTTTGATCATCATCTGTGTCTCTCCCAAACTGCCAGAAGTACTTGTAACCAAGCCTAAGCCTGGGCCACTACAAATTAAGTCAATCTGTTCACATTGCAAGTTGCTCCATAAACATTGTGGATTATAGATCTACTTAAAGTTCTAACTGCATTCCTATAACATTCATTTTCAATATTTACTTCTCTCCTATTATTATTCTTAATACTAGACACAGATATACCAAAGTTATATTCTACATTCTCCTTCAGGGTACTCTTCTTGGCTAACATATTAACTTTATCACAAGGAGTAATCTAGTGTGTGATGGGATCCATAGCAATAACTTCCTGGAAAACAAATCAAGGCATGTAACCCAAATGCCGTCACTACTATATAAACGAGCAGCTCAAATCCTTTCACCCACCATTGCATTACTCTTCAACAAATCACTGGATACCAACACTTTCCCAGCATCACTCAAGCTAGCAAGGATTACACCAATACACAAAGGTGGTGACCCAATAGATGTAAACAATTGTAGGCCAATATCAAACTTGCCTTTATTTTCCAAAATCTTTGAGAAACTCGTACACAAAAGATTATACTCCTTCATAACATCACAAAGCATCCATAACCCCTGCCAGTTTGGATTCAGGAGAAACAAAAGCACAAATGATGCAATAATAAAAATGTTAGACCTACTTTACACAGCACTGGAAAAAAAATGAATACCTGCTTACTCTCTCTATCGATCTTAAGAAAACTTTTGATACAGCAGATCACAGCATCCTACTCCTCAAGCTTGATCATTACAGTATAAGAGGCCATGCGCTTGCATTTATCAAGTCCTACTTCTTTAATAGAAAATAATACCTCTCTGTCAATGACACAACCTCCTCAACAAGGCCCTGGACACTGGTGTACCACAGGGTAGCATTCTTGGCCCCCCTCCTTTTCCTTTTAGACATCAACGATCTTCCAAGCATATCAGAACAACTTACGCCTATACTCTTTGCCAACGACACGGCTTTTGTCATCTCCCACCCAAATCTAGCCTCACTCAACACTACTGTTAATGAAAAACTTGGAAAAATAGCAACCTGGTTGACCGCCAATAAACTTACTCTTAATATAGATGAAAACTTTTTATATTATGTTTGGGAGTAGAGCAAGTGAGGACCAACTAAACCACCAATGGGTGTTGAAGGAAGAACAGGGGCAGAACTGGATGAAAGCTGGTTTTGCTAGACATAACAGATTGCTCTCTCAATTATGCTAAGGAGATGGTGTTTTTTTAAACAGCAGCTTTGACATGGTTGGCAGATAGGGAACCTTTCAATGCTTCAGATGGAGTTCCAGATATTATGAGCACTGAATTTTCATACATGGGGGGGGGGGGATGTCAGCTTTTTTGTCTTGTTGTGCCTATTAAAAGGAAAAGTTTCAGAAAAAGGCTTATATTGAAAACAAATGTCCTATATACTGCACACACAGTAGTATGAATGCATATTTTGTTTATTAAACAAGTTCAAGTTTTGGGGGGTGTGGTGTCTGCCACTGGAATGGGTAATTGTTTGCACAGCAACTTATAAGTTATTAATGACATTAGGTCATTTTATAGATTCCCATATCCAATTCAATCCCTATGCTTCTACAATACTGTATAACAAATACTGGGGTAGGGCTCTAATCTGACAACTCATAACATGAGCTTAACTCTGGGGTGTCTGACAGGCCAAGCTCAAGCCAACCAAAATTTCCAATAACCTCACAACACTTTTTTTTTTTTTAAATACACTGCCCATCTCCCATAGGGGTAGGATGACCATGAAGCTAAACATTTTCAACATCACTCATTATTACAGTCTTGCAAGAAGCATGCTAATAGTACACCTAAGATGACCCTCTAAACTATATTATCCCTATACATCCTTCAGAGTGCAGGCACTGTACTTCACACTTCCAGGACTCATGTTTGGATAACTGCTTTCCCTGAATCACTTTGTAAATGAGGTCTTGCTCACACTCCAACAACACATCAAATCAAAATAACCACTAACCCCTTTAATCCTTTCTTTCAACCAGCTTGCCACCATGAAGCTCCTCCTATACTACTGCAGATGCCTCTGACTCTCCTTCAAGTGCTACATTCTTTGGGTTTTTGATAGAAGATAAATATCATTGTAATGCAAATATGGGGTTTATGCTGAACACTATAAGGTGGATCATTAAAAAACTTTCAAATACCAATAAATTCTTATTCATAAATCAAGCTTTTAGACTCACTAACTTGATCTTAGGATTTAAAATAAAAAAATTGAGGCATGTAAAGATCTAAACAGGAGTCTTCTGGCAGGGCTGCACCTGCTCTTGTTGCCAACTCCCTAGTTAAGAACAATAATAAATTTGTTGAACTAGGCATAAGAATTAACTGGGCATCTACACTGCAAACTGAACTGCTGGCAATTGTAATGTCTCTTGATTCATATAATGACTCCAACAACATGCTCATTGGAGAAGCCAGGTATAGACTGCAACACTTGTCAGGTATAGATTCTCAAAAGGAATTAATGTACAATTGCTATGGATGCCATCACACATTGCATTACTCCTTCATGATACAGCTGATATGTTAGCCAAGAAGAGTACCCTGAATAAGAATGTAGAATATAACTTTGGGATATCTGTATCTAGCATTAGGAATAATATTAGGAGAAGTAAATAATGAATATGACTGTTATAGAAATGCAGTTAGAAGTCTAAGTAGATCTATAGATAACCCACTATAATAACATGAACATAGATAAGTATGTCTATGGAGCAACTTGCAATGTGAACAGACTGACTGATGTTGTAGTGGCCAGGCTTAGGCTTGGTTACAAGTACTTCTGACAGTTTGGGAGAGATACAGATGATCAAACTAAATGTAAATTATGTGGTCAGGCATATGGTCACTGTCTTGAACACTATGTGCTTAACTGTCCACTTATTGAGGATTACATAGATAGACAGTATAATAACCTATGTGACATGTCAAGATATCTTATTAATGAAAACAAGATACTAGACATACATGTAATAAGTAAATTTCCTAAATTTCCTTGTAACAGATAAGTGAACTGTAGGTATGTAGATATGAATCCAAATGTACACTTGTTAACCCTTTTGGGGCCTAGTTCCTAGGTCTTTTGTGAATCCATATGCTCTTGTGCTACCTTCCACAGGATGGACATGGGGTGCACAAACTAGCAACTTCGGTGGCAAAATCTAAAAATCTAATAAAGGGGATTACGAACAGACCCCTGACTGTCAAGAAGGTGCTAGACAGGCACCTAAAGTCAGTACCTGACCAGCCGGGCTATGGTTAGTACATCAATTTACATGCAGCCAGCAGTAACAGCCTGGTTGATCAGGCTGTGATCCACCACGAGGCCTGGTTACAGACCAGGCCACAGTCGATACACATTCTTTTATACCCACACATAATAACTTTAGTTAAGAATCCTAATAAATATACCCAAAACCAAACTGTCACATTCTTCAACTTTACCATCTTATGCTATCATTACATAAGCATGCATGACCATAACATGTGCGAGCCATTATAACTTTTACACACGTTTATAGCATTCTCTGCCAAAACTTTTATACAAATCGCTATATAATACTAATACACAACGTAAGTACATCACACTGACTTAACTGGGTTAATTAACACCGTATGCATTTATATATCGTAATTCTTTTTATGTAATCAGCAATGCAAGTTACAGTGACTTAACTTATCTTTTTCTACATCAACATTTTATATTTATCATGTGGCCATATTATGCCACAGTCAATTGTGTTCATTACTCTGTTATACAAAGTTTAATAAATTCTTACTTGTTTTGTGTCTGTTGTTGTTTTTCACCTTCAATATACACTGTCAACGTTATCAGGTTTTTTCTCCTGTCAATGACTACATCAGTAGTGATGTATAGTGACTAGTAGGTTGATGTCTGATGTCAATGCAGCTGCTTCTGGTTATGAACAGTGTTGTTCTTGACTCTGCCGAGTGATTTACTGTGTTATTGATGGTATTTAGAAAATTGCCATTACAAGGGTTCTAAATTTTTTTTTAGACATTATACAATGTTAGGTAAATGGACACAGTTGCAACTAATGTGACATTTTATTGCAGCAACACTTGGCTCCTGGAGAGGTCAACATTGCAGCAACACTTGGCTCCTGGAGAGGTCAACATTGCAGCAACACTTGGCTCCTGGAGAGGTCAACATTGCCACAATAAAATGTCACATTAGTTGCAACTGTGTCCATTTACCTAACATTTTGTAAGTAATTCTACAATTATTACTAACATTACACAAGTCTGGGCTGATGGCAATTATCTTACTAACATAACTTCTACTGGGTTAATACTTATGTAGTGGGTACATTACTCCACATAGTCTTCTGTTGTGAAGGGGATTTTCAGGTGGCAAAGTCATGACTGAAGATGGCTTTTGAGTCAAAACAAAATTATATATCCACCAGCGCTTGAGGTTCTTAAACCTGTATTCCCTGGAACGCAGGAGGGAGAGATACATGATTATATACACCTGGAAAATCCTAGAGGGACTAGTACCGAACTTGCACACGAAAATCTCTCACTATGAAAGCAAAAGACTTGGCAGACGGTGCAACATCCCCCCAATGAAAATCAGGGGTGTCACTAGCACGTTAAGAGACCATACAACAAGTGTCAGGGGCCCGAGACTGTTCAACTGCCTCCCGGCATACATAAGGGGGATTACCAACAGACCCTTGGCAGTCTTCAAGCTAGCACTGGACAAGCACCTAAAGTCGGTTCCTGACCAGCCGGGCTGTGGCTCGTACGTTGGTTTGCGTGCAGCCAGCAGTAACAGCCTGGTTGATCAGGCCCTGATCCACCAGGAGGCCTGGTCACAGACCGGGCCGCGGGGGCGTTGACCCCCAGAACTCTCTCCAGGTAAACTCCAGCAAGCCACAGCCTGGTCCAATGGGCAAACAGCAGACAAAACTGGCCAAAGGCCACACTCTGGAAATATAAAAACTCTCATAATTCAAAGGTACATCAAAGGTAAATATGTACTGTATTGTTAGGTCAACATTGTAACGAATGCAATGTTCAAGTTTATACTTGATCTAAATACCCTGATACACCAATATAGCAAGACTGTGTAGGAAACTAGGTACAATATTTTAGGGATTACAGTTAAAATTTTGTGGATCCCCCCTCTCACACAGGCCTCCAGAACCATGACATCTCACAGAGGCCTCAATGACAATTACCTCTCACATTCACCCTAATGGAAATCAAGGGCCCCAATGGGAATAAAGAACTGCAATAAAAAAATCAAGGATCCTGATGGAAAATGAAGTCCACAATATGAATCGAGGATCCTACAAGAAAACAAAGACCACAATGGAAATAAATCTCTGACTTTTTTGGGTTATGGTGGGTAATTTAGATTATGATAATTGTATGTAGCAGTGTGGTGGTGGTGCAGGTTGCATGTGGCAGTGTTATGTACCTCTAATGTTGAGGTACAGTCCCTAGGCCCATTATGTACCTCATCTTTTTGACTACCGCCCACATTATAATCATGGGGGAGCACTTAACCCGTAGGATTATACAGTGCATGGGGGGGGGTAAATGGAAGGCATTCAGACAATTCAGGTAACTAGAGCATGAATTCAATTCCCTAGATCAAGAGCCCCTTACCAACATCAAGGAACCTCCTTTGAGGGACTACTGCCCACAGGATGGGTATGGAGTACATAATATATTACACTAATAGGTCAAATTCACATCCAAATATTTACATTTCTCTTTATACTCCAGGAAAACAATGTACATAGCTTACATATAATAAGACACTGGTAACCACAAAAGGGAGCCACTGGTATGCAATGCATTTCGGGATAATTAAAATTGAACTAAGGGTTATCCTAGGCAAGTTACACTTATGTATGATAATGCGTACCTGTACCTAAAGATACTTTCTTACTAAGGATTAAGACTAGTGATTATTAAGTTCATTCAGGTACACATAAATACATAAATTATCGTACATAGCAGCATGTGTGTTGATTACCTAGGATAACGCAAGAAAGTCAAAGTGACTTATTTTCACTAGGGGGTCCTTGTATTTCCATTATTAAACTATATCATCCTGCATGAAGCACTAAGGCTGCTCATGCCGTCTACCAGGTCAAACCATATTACGACCACTACTATCAAAACTAAGAACTAAACCTGTGGAAAATATTTTAATCTTCCGAAGCTATAGTGCCTAATAGGTGTTTAATGTGTCGATATGGGTCAAAAATGTATTTGAAAATGGACTAAAACCAACAGGGAAGCTCTGCGCCCGCCCTGATGGGCAGGGAGAGGTCGAGACGGGGCATCAGGGAGTGGGAGTGTTTGGAATGGAATTAAGAGGCTGGGAAAACATGGGACCAGGAAATCGGCATTCACGGCAGCCTAAGGATTAATATAGGCCTCACTTCATAATAGGAAGTGTCGTAACTGTTCCTGGTGAAGAGTGAGGGAATGTGATTTACGAGACCACCGTAATAAAGTGGTAAAATTAGTGAATAATGGTGGGACCAATGGTGACTGGTGCGCCGCCATGGAGTGTGTCCAAGGGAAAATACCCGTGATTTAATCCTCACTCATCTGTCTCAGATCTTAATGGAGTGACCTCTAATGTGTATAATAATTATGAGACATTAAATCGTCTTGTGAATTGTATAATCAGTGATAATAACACTAAGTTAAGAGAATGCGTGAAGTGAAATAAGTCGCCTTGCTCCAAGTGAACACGTTAGATCTCGTGGTTCCTGTCCCGAGGATAGTGAAGGTTTTATGGAGTCACGACTTGTAAACCGGGACAAACCAACGAATACCTCGTCCTACTGAAATAAGAACCATGTCGGTGTAGCAGGACATCGAAATGAGATGGTGAATGGAGGAAATAAGGAGTATCAATCACCCACAGTTAAGTAACCCTTCTAGTTATAGCAAACAGATATTGGCCAGTTAGGTATGTTGTAATTGGACAGGTTATGGGTGATCCAGCTACATCAAGTGACCACCAGAGAATATCTGGCAAGTGGTGGGACTATGTACAAGTGTTCTTCCTTGATGGATATAGCCATGTGTAACCTACCCCCCCCCCTTCCTTCATTCAGTTAAACTAATATAATCTATACAGTCCACAATTAATAAGTAGCGCCGTATTGTGGGTGCTATCCAATTTATACTGGTCTCAGATAGATATGGATAAGATTGTGAGGTAGAAGGGACCACCAGGGGTGGTTAAGTTTTCTCACATGTCTACACGGGGTGACTACGGTAAACAATATGGTTGTTGTCTCCCAATGAGATTACTTGTATGCATGTAATGTTGAGGTACATACAGGTAACCCCCTATATTATTATTATAATCAAAAAGAAGCTAAGCCACAAGGGCTATACAGCGCTGCAGGGTAGGGAAGGAAGCGAGGGTATTGGATGGCAGAAGGGAGGAGGGATGATCAGTAGGTTACAGAAAACAGCGGGGCAGGGGATAGTACAGGGGTAGAGGGTAGCAAGAGATTGAAGTAGAAAGGGCTGAAGGTATCAGAATTTGTGAAGTAAGTCAGTTGTTGTCAAAAAGTCAATGAGAGAGTCCGGATGAAAGGTGGGTCCATCAGCGAGAAGGGAAGGTAAAGAGAGAGCAGCGGAGTGAAGACGACGACGGAGGTAAATTCTGCATGCTCGTTGATAAAGTGGGCAGTCCAACAGAATGTGGCTGACTGATAATGGAGTTGGCAATTCTCACAGAGAGGAGCAGGACGCCTCTCCATGAGATATCCATCAGCAAGACGAGTATGGCCAATGCGAAGACGGGAGAGAGTAGTCTTCCAACCTCGACACTGGTGATAAGAAGACGGCCAGTAACCTATACTTGGTTTAATAGATTGAAGTTTGTTGCCGAGCATAGTAGACCAACGGAGTTGCCAACGGGTGTGAAGGTGGGAAGATATTGCAGCAAAATAGTCCGTAAATGGAATACCTCTATATGAAACTGGTAGGTCATGTACTGCTGACCGCGCAGCAGTGTCTGCCTGTTCATTGCCCTGTACGTCAACATGACCAGGGACCCAACAAAAAACAATATCTTTATGCTTGGTAAAGATGCAGCGTAGCCAAAGTTGGATACGGAGGACTAAGGGGTGAGGTGTATCAAATTTTTGTATAGCCTGTAAAGCACTAAGGGAGTCTGAGACAACCACAAATGATGACACAGGCATAGATGCAATACGGATAAGTGCTACAAGGATGGCATACAATTCAGCAGTAAAAATACTAGCCGAAGATAGTAAATGCCCTCGTACGACGCTGTCCGGAAACACTGCTGCGAATCCTACGCCGTTAGAAGACTTAGAGCCATCTGTGTACACAGCAATGGCATGAGAATGAGAGTGAAAGTGGTCAAGAAAAAGAGAGCGGGAAGAGACAGTAGACAGTTGGGCTTTCGAGCAAGGGAGAGAGAAAGAACAGACTCGAACAGCTGGAACTTCTCAGTGGGGTAGGGAAAAGTGAGATGCTACATGAACATAGAAAGGTGGTAATTGAAAAGAAGACAAGAGCGAATGAAGGCGAAGAGAGAAGGGACGGAGTAAACAGGGGCGGCGAACAAATAAAGAATGTCTACTAATATCAGTGACCATTCTATAAATGGAAGGATTGCGGAGATCATGAGAGCGTACATAGTAGCGAAGGCAATGGGCATCATGGCGATCGGATAAGGATGGAACGTTCGCTTCTGCATAGAGGCTCTCGACAGGGGAAGAGCGAAAAGCACCAAGGCATAAACGTAATCCTTGGTGATGAATGGGGTTAAGGCTAGAGAGAGTAGCAGGAGATGCCGCTGAATAGATCTGGTCACCATAATCAAGTTTCGATAAAATAAGGGTGGAATGTAGGCGAAGGAGGGTTCGACGATCAGCTCCCCATGAAAGATGAACAAGGGTTTTAAGAAGGTTCAGCCGGCTGTGACAAGTTGCCTTCAGAGAGGTAATGTGAGGTTTCCAGGATAACCTACGATCAAAGAGGCCCAGAAACTTGACTATCACGTTCAGGGATACGGGAATCATAGAAGTACAAAGGATGATCGGAGATGACAGAGCGTCTAGTGAAAGTAATTTGGTGGGTTTTAGTGCTGGAAAATTTAAACCCATGTGTGGTGGCCCAATTGGAAACATGGTCGACTGCATGCTGGAGAGAAACTGTAATGAGGTGACAGTCAGCGCCTGCACAGGCAATAGTGAAGTCATCAACATAGAGTGATGACCAAATATTTGATGGAAGACTAGAGGCCAAATCATTAATAGCAAGGAGAAAAAGTGTTGTGCTCAGAACACATCCCTGGGGGACACCTTCAGCTTGGATAAAGTCCGGGGAGAGCACATTATTAACCCGAACACGGAAATGCCTGCCAGTTAAAAAGTTCTCAAGGAAGGATGGTAGATTGCCTCGAAGGCCTAAGGAGTGGGCTTGGGCTAAAATATTATACCTCCAAGTTGTGTCATATGCCTTCTCAAGGTCAAAAAATATGGCAATAACTGAGTGGTTATTCGCAAAGGCATTACAAACATACGTATCCAAGCATAGTAAGGGGTCTATGGTAGAACGTCCCTTACAAAAGCCATATTGACGAGTGGAGAGACTGTTGTGTGTCTCTAAATACCACACTAAACATCTATTTACTAGGCATTCCATCACTTTGCAAACTGCACTGGTAAGAGCAATGGGACGATAGTGGGAGGTTTCATGTCCCGTAGTGCCTGGTTTGCGGAAAGGGAGAACAATGGCGGATTTCCACAGCTGTGGAAGAACTCCTTGTGACCAAATAAGATTGTAAAGGCGTAATAGGACTGCAAGGGCTGACTGATGTAAATGTTGTAGCATACGAATGTGAATGTCGTCGGGCCCAGCTGCCGATGATCGGCAAGCTGAGAGTGTTGCCTCCAGTTCTTGAAGTGTAAAAGGCACATTATACTGTTCTTCTCTGAGAGAAGAAAAGTCCAAGGGTGCTAACTCTCTGGCAGACTTTGAGGAAAGAAATGAGGGGCACAGATGGAGTCCCTGAGAAATATGGACCAGATGATTGCCAATTTCATTGGCAACATCTAGTGGGTTTGCTATTTCAACACCGGCAACCCGCAGAACAGGAACCGGGTCAGGAGAATATTTACCACTCAGTGTTTGTACTTTTTTCCAGACTGCACTCAGAGGAAGCAGAGGTGACGGCGGTGACATAATCTCGCCAGCAAGTGCGTTTAGCATCACGGATGACACGGCGAGCGATCGCACACTTCTGCTTAAAATCAAGAAGTCTCTCTGTGGTTCTATTGTACCGGTACCTGCCCCATGCAGCGCGTTTCAAACGTACTGCACGAGCACAAGCAAGAGACCACCAAGGCACGCATTTCTGAGAATGCCTGCCCGAAGTTTGGGGTATAGAATGAGAAGCTGCGGTTAAAACGGAGGACGAGAAGAGGTGTAAAAGCTCATCGATGGAGGACGAAGAAGGAACCTCTCTAAAAACCGTTAGGTGTGAGTAAAGGTTCCAATTTGCCTGATCAAATTGCCAGCGTGGGATGCGAAGAGGTGGTGAATATGAAGGGGAAGTAAGAATGATTGGGAAATGATCGCTGTCATGTAAGTCCGGGAGAACAGACCAAGTGAAGTCTAATGCGGCGGAGGAAGAGCAGACTGAGAGATCGATGCAAGAGTGTGTGAGTCCGAGGATCAAAATGGGTGCGAGTACTTGTATTTAAAACATGGAGGGGGTGGGTGGCAAGAAAAGTCTCTAACTGAATGCCACGGGAATCACAGTGAGACCGCCCCCCAGAGGAAATGGTGGGCATTAAAATCACCAAGTAACAGAATCGGTGGCAGTAATGACGAAACAAGAAAGGCAATATCCGGAATAGATAATGCCCGAGAAGGAGAGAGATATAAAGAACAGAGCGTATACCACCTATGCAAGTGGATACGGGCTGCTGTGTAATGCAGCGAAGTACGAACAAATAGCTGATGGTACGGAATATCAGTGCGTAGAAGAAGGGAACTTTCATTAAAGGTCCCATCAGGAAAAGGATCTGAAGAATACAATAAATTATAGCCTGAGATGGGAGAGATAACAGCAGAGTGTAATTTTGGTTCCTGTAAGCAAACACCAACAGGGAAAAACTGGGAGAGTAACATCTGAAGCTCACCCCGATTACCCCTGAGGCCGCGTATATTCCACTGTAAATAGGCCATGATTGGCAATGATAAAGATACCTGAAATCCGCAGGTAAGGGTTCCTACGGACTAGAGGGGTTAGAAAAGTCCACATGCAGAGGCAGTGGAAAACGTTCAAGCAGTGAAGGAACGGTGCGCTGTGAAGAAAGGAGTTGCGCAGATGGAGCAGAGGAGAGAGAAGGAGCGGAGGGTGGATCAGTGTCCATTGATGGTTTGGTCTCTGCAATATATTCAGAGATTGCTTCAATTGTCTCGGAATTCAGAGACGTCGTATGGGAGACAATATTGGAGATGGTAGGGGGAGGATGAGTAAAGATTGGAACTGTATTGGACTCTACCAAGGTAGGGGGGGGGGGCGAAAGGGTAGAGGGAACTGGAGAAGCGTGGAAGGAGACAGAAGAGGCAGAAACCTGGGAGGTGACAGAAGAGGAAGAAACTTGGGAGGGAACAGGGGAGGAAGGTACAGTAAGAGGAGGAGGGTGAACCTCTACACTTGTAACAGAGCCAGTGAGACGGGGAGAACCAGGTACAGAGACAGGGAAGGTAAAATGAGGAGGTGGAAGATGGGTAGGTGTTAACGGACCTTTTTTTGACTTTTGAGAAGTAGAGGGACGATTGGGAGGAGGTGTCATACGAGATCTCGTTGCTACTGAGGCTTGTGAGAGAGAACACGAAGAAGCGAGGTCAGACTGAGGCGTTGAAGTAGGGACGTCTGAGCCGAGGACAGCAAAAGAATTAGATACAGGAGTGACTATGGGAGAGGTAACCACAGAGGTGGGTGCAGATGGGATACCAGAAGTGGGGGACGTTTTGAAACACGGGAATAAGAAACACGAGGTAGTCTCCCTTGAAGGCGGAGATGAGAAACTGCCATGGCATAAGGGAAACCTTCTGCCTCTTTGAGGTAATGGATTTCCCGCTCGTTTAAGTAGACTTGACAAAGGCAAGAGTACGAAGGGTGAGCCTCATGACAATTAAGGCAAGAGCAAGGTCAATTGCAAGACATATTAGAATGGTCATCGGCACCACAGACCGGGCATTCGGCGATAGATCTGCAATATTTCGCTGGATGGCCAAATCACCAGCAATTTCTACACTGTTGTGGTGTAGGGATCACCTTTCGAACTTGTAACCAATGTCCTGCTACATAAACTAAGGATGGGAGTTCACAGCTGTCAAAAGTTAAACGAGCCACATTGCTAGGGCATCGTCTCCGCCCGCGGGCAGGAAGAACGTAAGTGTCTACCTTGAGTATTGGGAGATCTTGGAGTTCCAGCTGTTCCAGAATGTCAGTGCCACATGTCTGGAAATTTTGTTGAACTATGGTATGGGGCAGAATGACGGTACCACTACAAGAATTGAGGGAATGATGTTTTTCAATAGTGACAGGAACAGTATCGATATGGGAAAGACAAGAAAGCTCATGAGCCTGGGTAGCATTCTGTACGGCGATGATGCGCGTACCGCTCTTAAGAGCATGAAAACAAATATCTTTACCAACATGGCATAGGAGTGCCTTGCCAATACTGTGGTCAGAAAGGTAGGCAGTAGAGGAAGTCAGTCGTAAAGTGAAGAATTTAGTCCATTGTGCAGTCTGAAACTGAGTGTGGAAAGGTAGTGAAGGACGTGTCGATCTTTTCTGAGAAGAACGAGAAGGTGGAGAAGTATCATCAGCAGGTAATTGTCATTGGCGTTTAGGCGTGGGACCAGAGTTGGTCCGACGTGGAACGGGTCAGCGATTCGAAAATTGCCGCACCGTAGAGGGAGAGGCCGGAAGCATAGTCAGAGGATAGCAAAGGTCAGATACATCGAAGGAGTCAGTCGAGGCCTCAGTACCTGAAGCGGGTGAGGAAACAGCACCGGCAAGAGGTACAGAGGCATGAGGAGTGTCCGAAGAGTGGTCCAAAGACGAGGCAGGGTCAGAACGGGGTGCGGTATCAAGAAGGGGCCCGGGGGTAGCAGGTTCATGGACTAGGGCTGCCATGGTTAGGTTACTTCTTTCTTTTTGTTTTTAAGAAAAAAAAAATAAAAAAGAAAAATAAAAAAAAAGGATAAAAAAAGGGGGGACCAGGGAGGGATAGTTCCTAGGAGGAATGAAAGGGTCAGAAATCTCCCTCCGCGCCCAAGAGGACCTCAGCACCGCAAGTAACGCAGATGCAGCATGGAACCCGTGCCATACCCTACCCATCATGCCAGTAAACCGGTAATCCGGGATAGCAACCTCACATCTGCCGAGCTACCTCGGTGGACAAAGGAGAGGGCGGCCAGAAATCCGCCACAAAGCGTACCTCCTTCGACCACCACCCCCGGAATCCGAAAGGTGGCTTCCAGAGATACACCCGTCGCCCGAGAGAGACCCAAAGCCACCCTCCGGGATACCGGAGAGGGATCGGGACATCCCCAGGCAATCCAGATTCCACGGCAAACTACGCCACCGCCAAGAACCTCAACGTCATGGGATGGGCCCCGGTACCCTTTCCCCTACCTAGGAACTAGCGTGCCTGTGGGAAAAAAAAAAAAAAAAAAAAAAAAAGGAAGGGCAAAAGGGAGGGATGGGGATTAGATTTTTTTGGATTTTGCCACCGAAGTGGCTAGTTTATTGTGCACCCCATATCCATCCTGTGGACGGTAGCGCGAGAGCATATGGATACACAAAAGGCCTAGGAACTAGGCCCCAAAGGGTTAACAGGAATACATATGGATTTATATCTACATATTTATAGTTCACTTATCTGTTACAAGCAAATTTAGGAAATTTGCTTAGTATATCTGGTATCTTATTTTCATTAATAAGATATCTTGACATGTCACATAGGTTATTATACTGTCTGTCTCTGTATTCATCAATAAGTGGACAATTAAGCACATAGTGTTCAAGAGAATGACCATATGCCTGATCACATAATTTACATTTAGTTTGATCATCATCTGTGTGTCTCCCAAACTGCCAGAAGTACTTATAACCAAGCCTAAGCCTGGCCACTACAACATCAGGAGGAGGAGGAGGAAAGGAAAAAGGGGAGGATGGGATAGGGAACGGGGGATTGGGGGGTAATTAGGTTCGGTCTGAGGAAGGAGACCGACAGGTCTAATTCCTCAGACCAAGAGCCTCTTCACCAAGCCAAGGAGCCCCCCTTGAAGAGGTAACCCCCCTATAAAAATTTTCATAAAACCCACAAGAGATGTCAAATACGTAAGCCCAACATCAAGGAGACAGTTTTTAACGAGTCCATGGACATTGTTCATCAGAATTACGAATAGTATGTAGCAAACGAGTGTCTTTGGGCAAGTGTCCAGGGCGTTTCAAATATCAAGGCTCAAGCCACGTTAACACACAGTAACAAGACTGTGTTAGTCCATTAGTAATTACCAAGTGACAACCATCCCCCTCCCACCAGTAACAACTAATTACTCACCCCAAAATACCCCTCCACCAGCAGCCAACCCCCGGCCCTTTCCCTAACGACCTTCCTTCCTCCCCACAAACAACCATTGACGTCATCACATCCCTCCCCCCAGGTCAATGGCACCATTTAGCCATGGAGGTCAAGAATAGTGGCGCCACTAATCACTCCTCTGCCATCCACCACACCATCAACACCTCCAGCTCCTCCAGTTCCATCAGCCTGTGGTAATGTAAAAAAACTTGGATTACTTCAATTTCATGGCAATTTTTACTAGATCAGCTTTGAAAATATTTCGGCAATTTTTTTTTCTACGAAATGTTGAAGGAAGTATTCTAAATACATAGACTTCAAACTATTGCTTACGGTTCATAAATAATTAGTAATGTCCATACTTTCTTTGCAGACATTGTTTTGGTGTGTTGCAGCTGATGACATCCCTGAAGACTTGCAACTGCCCACAACACGGACTTCACTACACAGCAGCTGCCCACAACATGGACTTCACTACACAGCAGCTGCCCACAACATGGACTTCACCACACAGCAGCTGCCCACAACACGGACTTCACTACACAGCAGCTGCCCACAACATGGACTTCACCACACAGCAGCTGCCCACAACACTGACTTCACCACACAGCAGCTGCCCACAACACTGACTTCACCACACAGCAGCTGCCCACAACACGGACTTCACCACACAGCAGCTGCCCACAACACGGACTTCACCACACAGCAGCTGCCCACAACACGGACTTCACCACACAGCAGCTGCCCACAACACGGACTTCACCACACAGCAGCTGCCCACAACACGGACTTCACCACACAGCAGCTGCCCACAACACGGACTTCACCACACAGCAGCTGCCCACAACACGGACTTCACCTCACAGCAGCTGCCCACAACACGGACTTCACCTCACAGCAGCTGCCCACAACACGGACTTCACCACACAGCAGCTGCCCACAACACGGACTTCACCACACAGCAGCTGCCCACAACACGGACTTCACCACACAGCAGCTGCCCACAACACGGACTTCACCACACAGCAGCTGCCCACAACACGGACTTCACCACACAGCAGCTGCCCACAACACGGACTTCACCACACAGCAGCTGCCCACAACACGGACTTCACCACACAGCAGCTGCCCACAACACGGACTTCACCACACAGCAGCTGCCCACAACACGGACTTCACCACACAGCAGCTGCCCACAACACGGACTTCACCACACAGCAGCTGCCCACAACACGGACTTCACCACACAGCAGCTGCCCACAACACGGACTTCACCACACAGCAGCTGCCCACAACACGGACTTCACCACACAGCAGCTGCCCACAACACGGACTTCACCACACAGCAGCTGCCCACAACACGGACTTCACCACACAGCAGCTGCCCACAACACGGACTTCACCACACAGCAGCTGCCCACAACACGGTCTTCACCACACAGCAGCTGCCCACATGGAGAATATCTTCAACCTACAAGATTCGATAAACTTAAAAGCATTAATTAAAATGTAATAATAAAAGTCTATGTAAAATCAAGGGGGTCTAGGTAAGATCAAGACTCTCCCTCCCAAGACTCACGAAATCGTAATGACACGATTGCAAACAAACCATACCACGGGTGGGGTTTGAACCCACGCGCGGTCAGTGTCTCAACCGACCGTCTAGTTTTGAGACACCGACCGTGGGTTCAAACCCCCTCTGTGGTATGGTTTCTCCCTACCAAGATGCTCTAATACAGACTCTGGAGTCGTAAGCGCTAAACCCACATGGTTATGCTACTGAAAATATTTTTGGGACGTCAAAGCATAAAATTACTTGGCCAGGTCCTCTACAACCCTATTGAAAATAGGAAGATGTGGTTAATTTAACATTTTCGAGGAATTATTGATTTTCTGGCTATAATAAATTCTGCCTAAGGAAAATTTATCCCGTCATATGAAGCTAAACCTTTGGTTGTGTTGTTTTAAAAACAGGTTAGACAAATGAGTGGTTAAGATTTCGTTCGGATTTTTAACCTCGGAGGGTTAGCCACCCAGGATAACCCAAAAAAGTCAGTGCGTCATCGAGGACTAACTTATTTCCATTGGGGGTCTTCTATCTTGTCCCCAAGGATGCGACCCACACCAGTCGAGAGTTGGACCTGCCTAGCATGGATCAATGGGCCTGCTTCAGTGCTCTGTCTTAATATATATGCCTGATTTAATAGGCTTTCCTTACACCCGGCATCAAGACCTTTGCCATTACCCTCATCAGTTAGTTTAATATCATTATGCACCCCATACGCATCCTGTGGGCGGTAGTCAAAAGATTACAGAGGTACGTATGGGTCAGAGACTGGACCCCAAAGTTATGATAGCTGAACTAGTTACAGGGGTAATGAACTCCAGGTAGATCTGGTCACAATCATGACAAGTTACAAAGGTAATGAACCATCTACACTCCTATACATGGTTACAACCATGAACAAATTACAAAGTAATCAGCCACTGACACGTCCACACCCGGTCACAACTGTAATGAGTTATAAATACAAATATTAAGTGGGTCATACACCCACACGAGTGCACGCACACTAAATTATCGTAGTATAATTATTAACCCGGTAGATTAACACAGAATTACCCAGTCAAGTATGCCCAAGCTTACTGCAGTGTTCCTCCTTTATGTGAATAGTGCCATTAGATATAAAGTAACATGCCCATTTGTGCCTGGGATCGAATTCCTTTTCTTCAGTTGACGCCACTACCAACTGAGCCATGATATATCATTTACACATTTCATCTCTGCTTCCTACACTCGTGCAGGATGGGCATAGGCTGCGTAATAAAGATATTAGACTAAAACTTCATAAAATCTAATCAGTATTCAGTTCTAAGCTTCACAACTCCAATATTTATTTCCACCCCATTCAAGGTAACCTATAGAATACATTCCTCATTGTTTCCTGGCCAGAGATTTCATCTCTGGTCAGGAGATAAGCTAATACTTCTCACTAAGCTACTTTTGATATCAATGTTAAACCTAAAACCCAATCTAACTTTATTATTTTTTAAATACACTACCTAACAGAATACTCCATATGACTGAATGTACAACAATGCATGCAACCATATGACCTGTCTTTGTAATACTCACTTGTGCTTTATAGTTATCTGTTTACATTAATGTTTTATCACTGATTTCATCATTGCTTAGTTAATCTTAAGTTAATTTTAAGCCAGCCCGTAATGCTATGCATAGTATAAGTGGCTTTGGCATGCTGCTCTTATCTGTATTTTTTTGTACCTCTGTATGTGTGCTCAAATTGTTAATAAATAAAATAAATAAATAAATAAATCTTTCCTATACCTTCTCCACCAGCCTACCACCTAATACAACTACTGTCTGCTTCAATAACCAAACTTCAGTGGACTTGTAACCTGGAAATACCTTAAAAGTGGGCCCCGCCCACCTCTGACAACGTCTCCAGCTGCTGCATCTACATATACCAGGAGTAACCTTCTCCAAGTATAACACTAAAGGTTATGGGTCTGAAAATTTACTAGTGTGGTTGTCTCCACTCCTCAGACTGATCAGTGTTGCAGCAGCCAGCCAGGTGCAGCAATTCCCGCACCTGGAAAATATAACCATCAACATTACACACAAACATTATAACCATCAACATATACACAATTACCATTAGTAACATTACTGATATAAACTAACAGTAAAACTCTATTTTCTTTAGTAAATATTTCTTTCACAAACTTGATAACTAACAATTTGTTAACATGGAAGTCTATATCTGGATCACAAGGCGCAAGTTACTTGAATCAAGAGACTTTCACTAAGTTATTTTTCAATAATGGAAAAAAATAGCCCAGAACTACATACACCATTATGGGTTATATAACGCCTAGTGAGTTATTGTTTGATCAGAGGAAAGGGAGTAGCTATAGTTCCTCGCATCAAAACCCCTCCACTAAGGTCGCTCACCCCCCCCCCCCCCCGGCCCCCTCCAAGACATTAGACCTCAAAGATAAGACTATTTAAATTATAATTTAGTGACCAAACTGGTGGTGGGGACCAGGAGCTGTGGCTCAACTCTGCTGTTGTACTTACAAACAAGTCAATAGACAATACTTACGTTATTTAGGTGTATTAATTAAGGCTGAGGAAGCGGTAACGCCGGCGGGGTAACAGGAGGAGGCGCAACACGTCTCTCCTGTACGACCATTAAAAATTAACTGACTTTTAGTCACCCTGAGGTTGGTAACTGTCCTGACCTTTACTATAACACCATCACTGATAACCTGACTAACGCTGACTACCACCACTAGATAGCACTACTACACCACCACTACTCTTGCCACCAGAGTACTAGTGGTACTATTTTACCACTAGTACTCTACATGTAGGCCAGATTATTGTACCACTAGTACGCTATATAAAGGGCAGATTAATTTAATATTCAAGGAAGTACTAAAATCGTACGGGTCATAATAATAACAAACTGGCCTATGGGTCTTACTCATTTTTCATCATATACAAGTATTATATTCATGGGGAAGTTAATCCAGTAGAAATAGGCCTATTTAGTTATTTTTCTGGCCTATTGATCAGTGTTAAATTCATGTGGAAAATTTAATCCAGTACGGATAGGCCTATTTAGGGAGGTTCCTGCTAGCATATGGGTCAGTATTGCACTCATAGGGGAGACTTAATACGATAGGTTTAGAGAAGCAGCTTGGGTTTCCAGGCAGTTTACCACTGATTTTTGATTGTAATAATAATCAAAGGGTCACCTCGGAAAGTTTTGAGCAAGTAGAAACAGGCCTAAATAAACCTATCCTTGCTGGTATTAAGGTGGTTAATCACACAGTTTCATGATAATGCTTGCAGACGTAATTCTTACCATTATTATTATTATTATTATTATAACAAAACGAAGCGCTAAACCTACTAGGGTCATACAGAGCTGCATAATTCCTACCAGCCTCCTAAGAAAACCCATGTTATATCAGTCCAGGTTAACCTATGGAGACACCTAGTCTGTGAAACCTTTCTCTCGGGAATCTGTGGTAGGGTTCATTAAGAGTCCTCTATCCTACCAGGATAGAGGGGTCATACACCCCCTATGAAGCCCCTCTACCAAGATCCCGGGTATGTCCCAGGTAGAGGTCATACACCCACTGTAAAGACCCTCTACCAAGATCCCGGGTATGTCCCAGGTAGAAGTCATACACCCCCTGTGAAGCCCCTC
>NC_091374.1:139598-177098 GCF_038502225.1 Cherax quadricarinatus
GTTCCTTCAGTGGTGTTGAGTGTCGCGAGTTAACCACCACTCAAGAAATATTCACTCCCAGTGTTCCTTCAGTGGTGTTGAGTGTCGCGAGTTAACCACCACTCAAGAAATATTCACTCCCAGTGTTCCTTCAGTGGTGTTGAGTGTCACGAGTTAACCACCACTCAAGAAATATTCACTCCCAGTGTTCCTTCAGTGGTGTTGAGTGTCACGAGTTAACCACCACTCAAGAAATATTCACTCCCAGTGTTCCTTCAGTGGTGTTGAGTGTCACGAGTTAACCACCACTCAAGAAATATTCACTCCCAGTGTTCCTTCAGTGGTGTTGAGTGTCACGAGTTAACCAACACTCAAGAAATATTCACTCGCAATGTTCCTTCAGTGGTGTTGAGTGTCGCGAGTTAACCACCACTCAAGAAATATTCACTCCCAGTGTTCCTTCAGTGGTGTTGAGTGTCGCGAGTTAACCACCACTCAAGAAATATTCACTCCCAGTGTTCCTTCAGTGGTGTTGAGTGTCGCGAGTTAACCACCACTCAAGAAATATTCACTTCCAGTGTTCCTTCAGTGGTGTTGAGTGTCACGAGTTAACCACCACTCAAGAAATATTCACTTCCAGTGTTCCTTCAGTGGTGTTGAGTGTCACGAGTTAACCACCACTCAAGAAATATTCACTCTCAGTGTTCCTTCAGTGGTGTTGAGTGTCGCGTGTTAACCACCACTCAAGAAATATTCACTCCCAGTGTTCCTTCAGTGGTGTTGAGTGTCGCGAGTTAACCACCACTCAAGAAATATTCACTCCCAGTGTTCCTTCAGTGGTGTTGAGTGTCGCGAGTTAACCACCACTCAAGAAATATTCACTCCCAGTGTTCCTTCAGTGGTGTTGAGTGTCGCGAGTTAACCACCACTCAAGAAATATTCACTCCCAGTGTTCCTTCAGTGGTGTTGAGTGTCACGAGTTAACGACCACTCAAGAAATATTCACTCCCAGTGTTCCTTCAGTGGTGTTGAGTGTCACGAGTTAACCACCACTCAAGAAATATTCACTCCCAGTGTTCCTTCAGTGGTGTTGAGTGTCGCGAGTTAACCACCACTCAAGAAATATTCACTCCCAGTGTTCCTTCAGTGGTGTTGAGTGTCACGAGTTAACCACCACTCAAGAAATATTCACTCCCAGTGTTCCTTCAGTGGTGTTGAGTGTCGCGAGTTAATCACCACTCAAGAAATATTCACTCCCAGTGTTCCTTCAGTGGTGTTGAGTGTCACGAGTTAACCACCACTCAAGAAATATTCACTCCCAGTGTTCCTTCAGTGGTGTTGAGTGTCACGAGTTAACCACCACTCAAGAAATATTCACTCCTAGTGTTCCTTCAGTGGTGTTGAGTGTCACGAGTTAACCACCACTCAAGAAATATTCACTCCCAGTGTTCCTTCAGTGGTGTTGAGTGTCGCGAGTTAACCACCACTCAAGAAATATTCACTCCCAGTGTTCCTTCAGTGGTGTTGAGTGTCACGAGTTAACCAACACTCAAGAAATATTCACTCCCAGTGTTCCTTCAGTGGTGTTGAGTGTCACGAGTTAACCACCACTCAAGAAATATTCACTCCCAGTGTTCCTTCAGTGGTGTTGAGTGTCACGAGTTAACCACCACTCAAGAAATATTCACTCCCAGTGTTCCTTCAGTGGTGTTGAGTGTCACGAGTTAACCAACACTCAAGAAATATTCACTCCCAGTGTTCCTTCAGTGGTGTTGAGTGTCACGAGTTAACCAACACTCAAGAAATATTCACTCCCAGTGTTCCTTCAGTGGTGTTGAGTGTCACGAGTTAACCAACACTCAAGAAATATTCACTCCCAGTGTTCCTTCAGTGGTGTTGAGTGTCACGAGTTAACCAACACTCAAGAAATATTCACTCCCAGTGTTCCTTCAGTGGTGTTGAGTGTCACGAGTTAACCAACACTCAAGAAATATTCACTCCCAGTGTTCCTTCAGTGGTGTTGAGTGTCACGAGTTAACCAACACTCAAGAAATATTCACTCCCAGTGTTCCTTCAGTGGTGTTGAGTGTCACGAGTTAACCAACACTCAAGAAATATTCACTCCCAGTGTTCCTTCAGTGGTGTTGAGTGTCACGAGTTAACCACCACCTCAGTAGATAAACATTATGAAGCTTTATTTTCTTTAGGGGGTTTCAATCTATTGATATTCAAATTACTCTTAGGTTTCTACTAATAAGAACCTCAATCCTTTAAAAATATTTATACAAAATTCAAACTCATTCAGGTGTTCCTTATAAATGTTCCGGTCCTTAAAAGGCGTTTTTAACACACACACACACACACACACACACACACACACACACACACACACACACACACACACACACACACACACACACACACACACACACACATAAACACACACATAAACACCTTGAATAAAGAATCTTTCACAACCTTATATACACCACATGTTGAGACAATCATTGAGGTTGCAGTCCCACCATGGAACCCTCACCTATTAATAAAGCAGGTGAAGGGCGTAAAGATCAAAGAGTTTACAACATGACTGGTACCAAAACTAAGGGAGATGCACTATGAGGAAACGTTGATGTAAACCTGACGACCTTGGCAGAGAGGGAAAAGAAAGATATGATTACGACATACAAAATCATGAGAAGGACAGATACAGCAGATAGGGACAGACTGATTGAATTAAAATAACCAGGATCAACGGGGGCACAGGCGGAAGATGAAAACACAGATGAGTCCTAGGAATGATTGAGACTTGGATGAGGCAGTGGTGGAAGCAAACTTATTACACAGCTACAGGAGAAGATATTTTAAGGCCCAAAAGGCCAGAAGTAGAGATCAAAGCAGCCTGGGAGGCAGGTCCAGGAACTGAGTTTTGATCCTAGCAAACACAAGAGTACAAACCGGTGAGAACACACACACACACACACACACACACACACACACACACACACACACACACACACACACACACACACACACACACACATACATACACATACACACACACACACAGCTATGACTCGACCCCTGAAACCACAATGAGGCGAGTACATAGTTTAACGAACAGGTACGATAGGGCCCACGAGGCTACGAGGGAGTGAACACGGCAAGTGGCAAGAAAAGAGAGGAGGGGCCAGGAGCTGAGAATCGACCCTTGCAACCATAAGTGGGTGAGTACACACACACACGCCCTCAAATAACTCCGCTTCGCAAGAGTCCGGATAAAGGGGCATCCCAGAACAGCAGCAGCAGAGGCAGCAGCGAGTGCAGCAGGAGGGTGTGGCTGGTGGATAAGACTATGGTAGCTGATCCTCCGCTTGTCTGCATCGCTGCTGGAGTTTCCCCTGAATATAGAAAAAAATGATTACCAAAACTGTCCTTTAAAAACAAGCCGAAAGTAATTATTTTGAAGTAGGAGATAGTCGCTGAAGCTGGCGTAAGACACTAGAATATCTCAGTACATTTAAACTAAGCCAAATAATAACCCTTATACACCAAATTTACAAATGATTTAGTAAGCAGTGAGTACATATATCAGAAATGTCAAACTATACTAACAAGATACCATCATCGCTAATTATCAGTAGTATCTTAGGATGTTATTGTGTAGTGATGAACATGATACCATACTTGGAGAGGGTTTCGGGGGTCAACGCCCCCGCGGCCCGGTCTGAGACCAGGCCTCATGGTGGATCAGAGTCTGATCAACCAGGCTGTTACTGCTGGCCTCATGTAAACTGACGTACGATCCCCAGCATGGCTGATCAAAAGTATCTTAATATGTCAATGTGTAGTGATGAACAGGATACCATCTGTAGTATCCTAGTATGTTACTCCGCTAATATTTATTTCCATGAACGGAGATGTTTAGTTACCATCACATCTCATAACGTGGTATTTAATTTTATTTTTACGAAGAGGATCAGTAAGCCAGCGGAAGACTTCAGTCAACTGACCAAAACCTACACTGAATGGGTCATCACATGACTAACATCCACATCAAGAAAATTTTTACCATAAATAACAGTATATAAAATACTAATGCAAACCCTACTGGGTGAGATAAATAGTGAAAAGTGTCTGTATGTATGAGGATCGCCCTAGCTACTCCACAACCACATACCATCCTTTCCTACGTACATTTATCACAATTGTGACAATAGTGCAACCTTTGGATATCAGTGGCTTCTTTAGTGGCGGACCTACATTTTTGGTCCCTGAAGTGTTAACTGTTATGGGGTCCCTGAAGTTTGAACTGTTATGGGGTCCCTGAAGCTAGAACTGTTATGGGGTCCATGTAGTTTGAACTGTTATGGGGTCCCTGAAGTTTGAACTGTTATGGGGTCCATGTAGTTTGAACTGTTATGGGGTCCCTGAAGTTTGAACTGTTATGGGGTCCCTGAAGTTTGAACTGTTATGGGGTCCCTGAAGTTTGAACTGTTATGGGGTCCCTGAAGTTTGAACTGTTATGGGGTCCCTGAAGCTTGAACTGTTATGGGGTCCCTGAAGCTTGAACTGTTATGGGTCACCTTTACCAATAACAACTAGGCCTACAACAGCTAGGCCTATAACATACTATAATAACCTTTTAATTTTTATTTTAACTATTATTTTGTAATGAATTACACTATATAACTAAAATTATTATTATTTAAAAACCTTTTCTTACAATAGACTCAAAATTTTTAAGCAATGTGGACTAAAGTGGCTTCAGGGGCCCCTCCGGGATTAGGGGCCCCTCCGGGATCAGGGGCCCCTGGGCTTCTTCAGCTCAATACAGAGAAAAGTGGATGAGGAGGATGAGGTAATGAGTCCCTCAGCCTGGAGTCAATGTGTTCAGTCCATCAATCTTGTCAGTTTTGTAAAACATTTAGTCACATCACAACTGTACACCAACTATGAGGAAATTACAATAATTGACCAATAAACTATTACCTTAAGGGGAAACGTTAGGACACCCCGCTATTAAAACACATGTGATTGTGATTATTATAAACTGTGTCTCAAAATTATTGATATTCCAATATTCTTGAACTGGATATTTCCACGGTCATGAACATATACAGCTCACATAGTTGCAACACTGACATCACTGCCTATTATTATGAATTGCAAAATGTCTATATATTATATCTCATCGAATCCTAAACTGGAGTATTCTAAGAGCATGACATGTGACAGCGGGGAAAGTGGACAGTAGATCCGTGGTAGGCACAGATGGTGCCAGAGATTCGTGGTAGGCACAGGTGGTGCCAGAGATCCGTGGTAAGCATATATGGAGCCAGAGATCCATGGTGGGCAGAGATGGAGCCAAAGATGTGGTCACAACTATAGTCCTAAGTGGCATCTTAAATGACTCAGTGATTTCTATCAGTGTTGTTAGTCAACTAATAATCTAGATCAGTCCCAGAGAAATCCCCAGACGCAGTACTCATATAATAAATATTGTTTTGACCACAAATGTTGATCAAAGACGTTCACGTGAGGTGAGGGATAAGTTAAGACAGTATCCACAATGTAACTGATTCAAACTAAACAAACATGGAGATGTAAAACTGTACAATGAAGCTTCCCAACTATACAATAACAGGTTCTGAGATATGTTCAGATGTGTGTAACGCAGCCCGGATCACAAACCTCATCAAATATACACAAAAATGTTAAATAAATTTTCAAAAGTAATTCCTTCTCTCTTCCCCTATGTGCATCCTCCTACTTCTTTCCCTTTCTCTCTCTTTATCTTCCTACCTTCTCTCGCTCTTAACCCTCCCTATCCCTATACCCCTCACCTTCTCTCCCTCTTCCATTACCCCTTCTCCCTCTTCGCCAACACTCACCATTGAGGACGTGAACTCTGAGAGTGGTAGCGGCAGTGTTGGAGGGAGCACAAGAGTAGTTCCCAGTGTCTGAAGCCCTGGCATCCTGTAATTAAGTTTACGTACCTACAGTTTTACACAGTTTTGGATTATTATAATTGTCTTACATAGTAACACATGTAATCACCCAGAATAACCTAAAATAAAAAGTCAAATTGACTCTCCACTGGAGTGCTTGTCACTGGCTGTATTATGAATTTACTGTATAAGCCACAGACTAAATTACTGGTTTACGGTATATCTCACAGGTTACTTTATTACTGTATATAATATATTCTACTGGTTGTATCTTTGCTATAACAGGCTGTAGAAATTCCTGCAAAGTAACGAAACTCAGCAGATACATTAGGTATAAGTAAAGCTATTATTATGGAAGGGGTTAAGGCGACGTTGAAGAGTTTTATTTAACGACGTTTTATTTAACAATATCGTGTGGACCACACGATATTGTTGTAATGTTCTTATGATTAAACAAATGCAGTTTAAGTTTCATGGGTAAACACGGCAATAAAAATGTATTTGTTACAAGAAAAAAAATTATAGTTCTCTGTACCAATGACGAGGTGCATTATTATTATTATTATTATTATTATTATTATTATTATTATTATTATTATTATTACAGGTAGTAGGTTGGTAGACAGCAACCACCCAGGGAAGTACTACCGTCCTGCCAGATGACTGTGAAACAGAAACCTGTAACTGTTTTGCATGATGGTAGGATTGCTGGTTTCTTTTTCTATCCCATAAACACGCTAGATAACAGGGATATCTTGCTACTCCTACTTACACTTTGGTCACACTTCACAGACACGCACATGCATATATATATACATACATCTAGGTTTTTCTCCTTTTTCTAAATAGCTCTTGTTCCTCTTTATTTCTTCTATTGTCCATGGGGAAGTGGAAAAGAATCTTTCCTCCGTAAGCCATGCGTGTCGAATGAGGCGACTAAAATGCCGGGAGCAATGGCTAGTAACCCTTTCTCCTGTAGACATTTACTAAAAAAGAGAAGAAGAAAAACTTTATAAAACTGGGATGCTTAAATGTGCGTGGATGTAGTGCGGATGACAAGAAACAAATGATTGCTGATGTTATGAATGAAAAGAAGTTGGATGTCCTGGCTCTAAGCGAAACAAAGCTGAAGGGGGTAGGGGAGTTTCGGTGGGGGGAAATAAATGGGATTAAATTTGGAGTATCTGAGAGAGTTAGAGCAAAGGAAGGGGTAGCAGTAATATTGAAGGATCAGTTATGGAAGGAGAAAAGAGAATATAATGTGTAAATTCAAGAATTATGTGGATTGAAGTAAAGGTTGGATGCGAGAAGTGGGTCATAATAAGCGTGTATGCACCTGGAGAAGAGAGGAATGCAGAGGAGAGAGAGAGATTTTGGGAGATGTTAAGTGAATGTATAGGAGCCTTTGAACCAAGTGAGAGAGTAATTGTGGTAGGGGACCTGAATGCTAAAGTAGGAGAAACTTTTAGAGAGGGTGTGGTAGGTAAGTTTGGGGTGCCAGGTGTAAATGATAATGGGAGCCCTTTGATTGAACTTTGTATAGAAAGGGGTTTAGTTATAGGTAATACATATTTTAAGAAAAAGAGGATAAATAAGTATACACGATATGATGTACGGCGAAATGACAGTAGTTTGTTGGATTATGTATTGGTAGATAAAAGACTGTTGAGTAGACTTCAGGATGTACATGTTTATAGAGGGGCCACAGATATATCAGATCACTTTCTAGTTGTAGCTACACTGAGAGTAAAAGGTAGATGGGATACAAGGAGAATAGAAGCATCAGGGAAGAGAGAGGTGAAGGTTTATAAACTAGGAGAGAAGGCAGTTAGGGTAAGATATAAACAGCTATTGGAGGATAGATGGGCTAATGAGAGCATAGGCAATGGGGTCGAAGAGGTATGGGGTAGGTTTAAAAATGTAGTGTTAGAGTGTTCAGCAGAAGTTTGTGGTTACAGGAAAGTGGGTGCAGGAGGGAAGAGGAGCGATTGGTGGAATGATGATGTAAAGAGAGTAGTAAGGGAGAAAAAGTTAGCATATGAGAAGTTTTTACAAAGTAGAAGTGATGCAAGGAGGGAAGAGTATATGGAGGAAAAGAGAGAGGTTAAGAGAGTGGTTAAGCAATGTAAAAAGAGAGCAAATGAGAGAGTGGGTGAGATGTTATCAACAAATTTTGTTGAAAATAAAAAAAAGTTTTGGAGTGAGATTAATAAGTTAAGAAAGCCTAGAGAACAAATGGATTTGTCAGTTAAAAATAGGAGAGGAGAGTTATTAAATGGAGAGTTAGAGGTATTGGGAAGATGAAGGGAATATTTTGAGGAATTGTTAAATGTTGATGAAGATAGGGAAGCTGTGATTTCGTGTATAGGGCAAGGAGGAGCAACATCTTGTAGGAGTGAGGAAGAGCCAGTTGTGAGTGTGGGGGAAGTTCGTGAGGCAGTAGGTAAAATGAAAGGGGGTAAGGCAGCCGGGATTGATGGGATAAAGATAGAAATGTTAAAAGCAGGTGGGGATATAGTTTTGGAGTGGTTGGTGCAATTATTTAATAAATGTATGGAAGAGGGTAAGGTACCTAGGGATTGGCAGAGAGCATGCATAGTTCCTTTGTATAAAGGCAAAGGGGATAAAAGAGAGTGCAAAAATTATAGGGGGATAAGTCTGTTGAGTATACCTGGCAAAGTGTATGGTAGAGTTATTATTGAAAGAATTAAGAGTAAGACGGAGAATAGGATAGCAGATGAACAAGGAGGCTTTAGGAAAGGTAGGGGGTGTGTGGACCAGGTGTTTACAGTGAAACATATAAGTGAACAGTATTTAGATAAGGCTAAAGAGGTCTTTGTGGCATTTATGGATTTGGAAAAGGCGTATGACAGGGTGGATAGGGATGCAATGTGGCAGATGTTGCAGGTGTATGGTATAGGAGGTAGGTTACTGAAAGCAGTGAAGAGTTTTTACGAGGATAGTGAGGCTCAAGTTAGAGTATGTAGGAAAGAGGGAAATTATTTCCCAGTAAAAGTAGGCCTTAGACAAGGATGTGTGATGTCACCGTGGTTGTTTAATATATTTATAGATGGGGTTGTAAGAGAAGTAAATGCGAGGGTCTTGGCAAGAGGCGTGGAGTTAAAAGATAAAGAATCACACGTAAAGTGGGAGTTGTCACAGTTGCTCTTTGCTGATGACACTGTGCTCTTGGGAGATTCTGAAGAGAAGTTGCAGAGATTGGTGGATGAATTTGGTAGGGTGTGCAAAAGAAAATTGAAAGTGAATACAGGAAAGAGTAAGGTTATGAGGATAACAAAAAGATTAGGTGATGAAAGATTGGATATCAGATTGGAGGGAGAGAGTATGGAGGAGGTGAATGTATTCAGATATTTGGGAGTGGACGTGTCAGCGGATGGGTCTATGAAAGATGAGGTGAATCATAGAATTGATGAGGGGAAAAGGGTGAGTGGTGCACTTAGGAGTCTGTGGAGACAAAGAACTTTGTCCTTGGAGGCAAAGAGGGGAATGTATGAGAGTATAGTTTTACCAACGCTCTTATATGGGTGTGAAGCATGGGTGATGAATGTTGCAGCGAGGAGAAGGCTGGAGGCAGTGGAGATGTCATGTCTGAGAGCAATGTGTGGTGTGATTATAATGCAGAGAATTCGCAGTTTGGAAGTTAGGAGGAGGTGCGGGATTACCAAAACTGTTGTCCAGAGGGCTGAGGAAGGGTTGTTGAGGTGGTTCGGACATGTGGAGAGAATGGAGCGAAACAGAATAACTTCAAGAGTGTATCAGTCTGTAGTGGAAGGAAGGCAGGGTATGGGTCGGCCTAGGAAAGGTTGGAGGGAGGGGGTAAAGGAGGTTTTGTGTGCGAGGGGCTTGGACTTCCAGCAGGCATGCGTGAGCGTGTTTGATAGGAGTGAATGGAGACAAATGGTTTTCAATACTTGACGTGCTGTTGGAGTGTGAGCAAAGTAACATTTATGAAGGGGTTCAGGGAAGCCGGCAGGCCGGACTTGAGTCCTGGAGATGGGAAGTACAGTGCCTGCACTCTGAAGGAGGGGTGTTAATGTTGCAGTTTAAAAACTGTAGTGTAAAGCACCCTTCTGGCAAGACAGTGGTGGAGTGAATGATGGTGAAAGTTTTTCTTTTTCGGGCCACCCTGCCTTGGTGGGAATCGGCCAGTGTGATAATAAAATAATAAATTATTATTATTATTATTACTATATTAATGAGGAACCCATACGGGTCGTAGAGCACCAGGAAACAGAAAACAATCAGTATACGTACTGTACTCTCTATAGGTTATTATTGCTATACTCCACAAACTATCTTATACACTTCTTTAAGACTCCTAATACTTCGTAAGCTATGTTAATTTCATACATATTCCTTGTGATATATTATTGGTATACACTGTACTTGGTGAACAAAATTAAGTGGAACAGAATTTCTCCTCCGTAAGCCATGTGTGTCGTAAGAGGTAACTAAAATGTTGGGAGCAAGAAGCTAGTAACCTCCTTCTCCTGTATAAATTACCAAATTTACAAAGAAGAAACAATTACGCTTCTTTTCCGCGTCACTAAGCGTCAGTGAGAAATGACCGGAGTGATATAAAAAATAACTGTGGGCAATATTATAGGAAAACTATACTCCACTGATTATATCATTAGTATATGTTCACATGTCGAGATATATTATTGTTGTATTGTATCCTCCATGTATTATGTTGTATTATACGTATTGTTGCAAAATTTTATCTACATTGCCTTACTGATATACTGTGTTTACACTATCATTCATTTTTCAATATATTATCTCTCTCTCTTTCTCTCTCTCTCTCTCTCTCTCTCTCTCTCTCTCTCTCTCTCTCTCTCTCTCTCTCTCTCTCTCCACCTGTATCAGCAGGTATCCTCGGGTAGTAGTTCCTCTCTCCGTCACTACGGTAATCCCGCCTCTTGGAGAGTCATAGTTCACCACCTGGGAAAGAAAATAACCAAACTTTACTTGTGAGCCTAACTCCAGGTGGTTCATCAGTTCACCACCTGGGAAAGAAAATAACCAAACTTTACTTGTGAGCCTAACTCCAGGTGGTTCATCAGTTCACCACCTGGGAAAGAAAATAACCAAACTTTACTTGGGAGCCTAACTCCAGGTGGTTCATCAGTTCACCACCTGGGAAAGAAAATAACCAAACTTTACTTGTGAGCCTAACTCCAGGTGGTTCATCAGTTCACCACCTGGGAAAGAAAATAACCAAACTTTACTTGGGAGCCTAACTCCAGGTGGTTCATCAGTTCACCACCTGGGAAAGAAAATAACCAAACTTTACTTGGGAGCCTAACTCCAGGTGGTTCATCATTCAGCACAAGGAGTGGCAGAGGCTCGTTCCTCCGTACGCTAAGTGTGAGACAAACTGGCTTAGTATGATGTGTCAAGTTCCGAAAATCTGTGCGAATTATCACTATACATGTTCCTTTACTACTTATATCCGTTATAATTCTGTGGCTCAACGCCCCTGCGCCTCATTCTTAGATCTTGCCTTATAATCTGTAAAGTTAATTTAACCACGGCTAAATATATATAAGTGGACTTTTGTAAGATTTATCTGTCGCCTTTCATGTTCATAAGACGGAACGAAAAGATCAACAATCCTAAGAGAGTGTTAAAGATTTAACACACTTACGTTTCACAATCATATACCAATCTTAGATTTTAATAATCATACTCAAGTGTTAACCATTTGGTTTATTAAATAAGATGGGACATGGGTATAAGTTACTAGGCTGCTTCTAGAACATTAGTTGGACAATTATTGCAGTGTAATGATGGGAAGGTATCAAGTCCTCCTCCAATTTACATGGCGTAGAGATTCCAATACTTGAAGTATCAGGGATATTTCTCATGCTGCATATTTATGATATTTCACTAAATACCAGAACATGAGAAGCAGTTGTTATTATAAAGTACGAAGAAAGTCTGCGCTCAAGTTGTTATTTAATAATACATCCATAGCTACACAGTTACTTTATTACTGACATAAAGGTCGGTTAATGAAGGTTCAAAACCTATAGTAGGGTCACTAAGGCTGCACCTAACCATTTCACCACCAGACAAGAATATACTTTAACCCCTAAAATAGGGAATTAAGTAAGCTCTCAAAATATGTACGCTGAGAAAATTACACCTTTCAGTGTATAATCAGAGACAAAGCCACATACCAACAGTAGGACATACAGTTACCTTGCCATTATGGTACCAGAAGATAAAAGCTGGAGCCTCGGGACTGTGAGCCACGACACAGGTAAGGTTGATGGTAGAGCCTTTATCCACATGCATGTCTGGGAAGCCAATAACCTCTGCCTGGGGAGCGGCTGTACGGGAAGAGAACATGGTCAATCAGGGAGATAACAGACTGAAGGAGAACATGGCAAAGGTAATTTACAGGCTTTGAAGTCTCTCTCCTATATTAATTGCTTTTATTTTGGTGAGCAATCTTCCATAAGGTACCTTGCTGAGTTTTTTTTATAAATGTATATATGTCATGTATTTCATCTGTTATCGTTTCAGTTTTATGTGTACTCAGCGAGTTACTGTGTCTGTGGGGTCTCTTACACACACACACACACACACACACACACACACACACACACACACACACACACACACACACACACACACACACACTCGACATGTGCCTAGGACAAAATGGTAACTAACACACACACACATATATATATATACATGCATACATGTATGTGTATATATATACATGTATGTGTATATATACGTATATATATATATATATATATATATATATATATATATATATGAATATATATATATATATATATATATATATATATATATATATATATATATATATATATATATATATATATATATATATATTTGTCATAAATATAGAGAGGTACCACCTCTAGAACTTTACTGGGGATCCTCATCCTCAGAGAAGACAATAAACGTACCTCAGGCAAAACTCAAGGTTCTCCCCGGAGCTGTTTCAATATTTTCTTCTCTTACCACCCCCTATATTTTTATACTATATGTGAACTTTATTAATAGACAGAATACACTGATAGGAAACACAAACATGAATAGATTGGTACAATATATCAAAGGGTTATGAATCTTCCCCAGCTCCTCCGAAGCCGGACGCGAGCCCAGTATGCAGCAAGCATTTCCCTTTTGTATGGCCACGCTGAGGTGCTGGAACATGAAAGTGGCTGCCCTTGGGTCCCTGGTGGTGTCGATGAGTCTGGAACCCAGTTCTTTAAGGAAACGTGTGGCATGTTTTCCCCATGATCCCAAGGTCTCTGATCCCACTGGTACAAATTGATACTGTTTGCTTATGTCCCTGTACTTGCTGGTATTGTACTCCTCTCTGTGGTCAGCAGCTCCTCCCTGTCGCCCAACACTGTGATGGATGTAGGTGTCAGCCAGTGTGGACACACAGGTATAGTCCCATGCTAAGAGCTTGCCGGGGCAGTTTGCTGGGTTGTGGGTATTGTTGGCTACTAGTGATCGGGGCTCCCTCTCGGCTGGGCATCCAGCTGTACCAAGGGTTCTCTTTATGATGTCGTTGACCTCATTGTGTCTTGCATGCCATCCCTTGCTTTTGGAACAGTTAAGACCATGTAGACCATATTGGTCGGCTTGCACATCGCCGCAAATACACGTATATTCTGTGTGAATTGGGGCAGCAAGGCGCAGAGCCACTGCAATATGGTGGGTCTTAGGGTCGAGCCGCGTTCCCACTGCCGATATGGGAACTGTTTGGAGGAAGTCCCAAGAGGTCTGGTCAGAAAACTGGGCCGCGGGGGTGTAGACCCCCGGAACTCTCTCCAGGTAAACTCCAGGAGTGAGGTGCGCTCACAGCTTGGACACGGGCAGTCTCCCTGTCTGATGTTACAGCCTGATCATGTTGGTAAGCACCTTTTCAGCGATGGGGCCATCCCATACACACACACACACACACACACACACACACACACACACACACACACATATATATATATATATATATATATATATATATATATATATATAGGATGGGGTCCACCTCTGGTGTAAATTGTGGGACCCATAGCCTCGGAAAGTGGATAAAAAGGCTTCAAGGATGAATATTTGGATTTCTTCCTGAAGCCGTTTGAATATTCCACTTTCCCTACCACCCCATCTTTTCATATTTTTTTTTTTTACCAGTAGGAATATTTTATTACATAATATGGTACAAAAGATTTAAGAGATACAGTGTTGACATAAAGGTGGCATATATATATATATATATATATATATATATATATATATATATATATATATATATATATATATATATATATATATACCATAATGGTGGCAATTGTGTCATCCGCTGGATTATCAAGCTGGACACCTCAGAGCCTCACTATCAGCTAAGAACAACTATGCACCATAAAACTGTAGGTTCATCCATCTTTTCATCAGACTTAAATGTTGGTTAGTTCGTCAGAATTAGTGTGTACAGGGTGTTACAAGTCAGCGTTTTGTGTAATTTGTTAATAACCAAATGTAAAAAAAAACGCATCAGCCTCCTTAGTCATTTGGCGGCTTGTTAGTGTGTTAAAGCGGCATGACATCACAAGTTCACCATCCAGTCACTAACCAGCTGAGGCAACAAACAAAACAACAGGGAGTTGCTCCACCGAGGTGCAGCCTGTGTTTACACGGGAGATTTACTTGGATTGGATCTCCTAATTCCTGGAGCGTTCTCCCTCCTCCTAGTCGTCAGGTCCAGCGGATTCTAGTGGATCCAAATACATCACTTACTTATTTTCAGTTGTTTATTTATTAGGGACTATACACTAATACAATAATTTTGCATCATCTAACAAAACTGGCTTCCCCAATCTTGTGCATAAATGGTATTTCAGCTTTCATAATTCACATTTAATGTGACTAGTTATCGTCGTGTGTTTCAGTGAGCTTGTCTGACGTGTGTCTGTCTTTCTTAATATATCTCTCTCCATTCGTATATTTGTTTATTTGTAAGCATGTTCATGTGTTTACCTCTTCGATAATACTTTCATCCATCTACAGTTTTATCTACTTCCCTATATATTATACACACAAAAACAAAGAGAGAGAGAGAGAGAGACATGCATATCTCTATTTAAAAAACTTGATACATAAATCAACACATTTACCGGTAATTACCTCGTTTTCATCAGAAATTTCATGTCGTGCACCAGATATTTGTAAGAGAGACAGCTCAATTACAGTGAGGTTCATTTTCCAGTTATAAAACGCAGAATTTGGTGATAACACTCAACTTAGCTCTCACCCGTAAATTTAAACAAATATGAAGAGTAAACACACAAGAGTAACAAGAGTAAGAGTGCAAGTTTTACAAGCAATCTTGGAGCACTACATAATAATGCATCAATAATATTAATAAAAATACAAAGAATAAAACTAACTTTACAAAAACCTCTAGAATAAGGCATCGTCACGCTGACTTAAGTGGGTTATATTATCTAAGGTTAAGCTACATGATGTATCCAGTGTATTATATATATACACTAGAGTCCGTTAAATGTTATATTAATAGAAGATCATAAAGTATAGGCGAGGATGTGAGGCGCAGCTTGTAGGCGAGGATGTGAGGCGCAGCTTGTAGGCGAGGATGTGAGGCGCAGCTTGTAGGCGAGGATATGAGGGAGGTGAGGCGCAGCTTGTAGGCGAGGATATGAGGGAGGTGAGGCGCAGCTTGTAGGCGAGGATATGAGGGAGGTGAGGCGCAGCTTGTAGGCGAGGATATGAGGGAGGTGAGGCGCAGCTTGTAGGCGAGGATATGAGGGAGGTGAGGCGCAGCTTGTAGGCGAGGATATGAGGGAGGTGAGGCGCAGCTTGTAGGCGAGGATGTGAGGGAGGTGAGGCGCAGCTTGTAGGCGAGGATGTGAGGGAGGTGAGGCGCAGCTTGTAGGCGAGGATATGAGGGATGTGAGGCGCAGCTTGTAGGCGAGGATATGAGGGAGGTGAGGCGCAGCTTGTAGGCGAGGATGTGAGGGAGGTGAGGCGCAGCTTGTAGGCGAGGATGTGAGGGAGGTGAGGCGCAGCTTGTAGGCGAGGATGTGAGGGAGGTGAGGCGCAGCTTGTAGGCGAGGATGTGAGGGAGGTGAGGCGCAGCTTGTAGGCGAGGATGTGAGGGAGGTGAGGCGCAGCTTGTAGGCGAGGATGTGAGGGAGGTGAGGCGCAGCTTGTAGGCGAGGATGTGAGGGAGGTGAGGCGCAGCTTGTAGGCGAGGATGTGAGGGAGGTGAGGCGCAGCTTGTAGGCGAGGATGTGAGGGAGGTGAGGCGCAGCTTGTAGGCGAGGATGTGAGGGAGGTGAGGCGCAGCTTGTAGGCGAGGATGTGAGGGAGGTGAGGCGCAGCTTGTAGGCGAGGATGTGAGGGAGGTGAGGCGCAGCTTGTAGGCGAGGATGTGAGGGAGGTGAGGCGCAGCTTGTAGGCGAGGATGTGAGGGAGGTGAGGCGCAGCTTGTAGGCGAGGATGTGAGGGAGGTGAGGCGCAGCTTGTAGGCGAGGATGTGAGGGAGGTGAGGCGCAGCTTGTAGGCGAGGAGGTGAGGCGCAGCTTGAGGGAGGTGAGGCGCAGCTTGTAGGCGAGGATGTGAGGGAGGTGAGGCGCAGCTTGTAGGCGAGGATATGAGGGAGGTGAGGCGCAGCTTGTAGGCGAGGATGTGAGGGAGGTGAGGCGCAGCTTGTAGGCGAGGATGTGAGGGAGGTGAGGCGCAGCTTGTAGGCGAGGATATGAGGGAGGTGAGGCGCAGCTTGTAGGCGAGGATATGAGGGAGGTGAGGCGCAGCTTGTAGGCGAGGATGTGAGGCGCAGCTTGTAGGCGAGGATGTGAGGCGCAGCTTGTAGGCGAGGATGTGAGGCGCAGCTTGTAGGCGAGGATGTGAGGCGCAGCTTGTAGGCGAGGATGTGAGGGAGGTGAGGCGCAGCTTGAGGGTGAGGCGCAGCTTGTAGGCGAGGATGTGAGGGAGGTGAGGCGCAGCTTGTAGGCGAGGATGTGAGGGAGGTGAGGCGCAGCTTGTAGGCGAGGATGTGAGGGAGGTGAGGCGCAGCTTGTAGGCGAGGATGTGAGGGAGGTGAGGCGCAGCTTGTAGGCGAGGATGTGAGGGAGGTGAGGCGCAGCTTGTAGGCGAGGATGTGAGGGAGGTGAGGCGCAGCTTGTAGGCGAGGATGTGAGGGAGGTGAGGCGCAGCTTGTAGGCGAGGATGTGAGGGAGGTGAGGCGCAGCTTGTAGGCGAGGATGTGAGGGAGGTGAGGCGCAGCTTGTAGGCGAGGATGTGAGGGAGGTGAGGCGCAGCTTGTAGGCGAGGATGTGAGGGAGGTGAGGCGCAGCTTGTAGGCGAGGATGTGAGGGAGGTGAGGCGCAGCTTGTAGGCGAGGATGTGAGGGAGGTGAGGCGCAGCTTGTAGGCGAGGATGTGAGGGAGGTGAGGCGCAGCTTGTAGGCGAGGATGTGAGGGAGGTGAGGCGCAGCTTGTAGGCGAGGATGTGAGGGAGGTGAGGCGCAGCTTGTAGGCGAGGATGTGAGGGAGGTGAGGCGCAGCTTGTAGGCGAGGATGTGAGGGAGGTGAGGCGCAGCTTGTAGGCGAGGATGTGAGGGAGGTGAGGCGCAGCTTGTAGGCGAGGATGTGAGGGAGGTGAGGCGCAGCTTGTAGGCGAGGATGTGAGGGAGGTGAGGCGCAGCTTGTAGGCGAGGATGTGAGGGAGGTGAGGCGCAGCTTGTAGGCGAGGATGTGAGGGAGGTGAGGCGCAGCTTGTAGGCGAGGATGTGAGGGAGGTGAGGCGCAGCTTGTAGGCGAGGATGTGAGGGAGGTGAGGCGCAGCTTGTAGGCGAGGATGTGAGGGAGGTGAGGCGCAGCTTGTAGGCGAGGATGTGAGGGAGGTGAGGCGCAGCTTGTAGGCGAGGATGGGAGGGAGGTGAGGCGCAGCTTGTAGGCGAGGATGTGAGGCGCAGCTTGAGGCGAGCTTGTATGTGAGGGAGGTGAGGAGCAGCTTGTAGGCGAGGATATGAGGGATGTGAGGATGATATGAGGGAGGTGAGGCGCAGCTTGTAGGCGAGGATATGAGGGAGGTGAGGCGCAGCTTGTAGGCGAGGATATGAGGGAGGTGAGGCGCAGCTTGTAGGCGAGGATATGAGGGATGTGAGGCGCAGCTTGTAGGCGAGGATATGAGGGAGGTGAGGCGCAGCTTGTAGGCGAGGATATGAGGGATGTGAGGCGCAGCTTGTAGGCGAGGATATGAGGGAGGTGAGGCGCAGCTTGTAGGCGAGGATGTGAGGGAGGTGAGGCGCAGCTTGTAGGCGAAGATGTGAGGGAGGTGAGGCGCAGCTTGTAGGCGAGGATGTGAGGGAGGTGAGGCGCAGCTTGTAGGCGAGGATGTGAGGGAGGTGAGGCGCAGCTTGTAGGCGAAGATGTGAGGGAGGTGAGGCGCAGCTTGTCAACAATGATCACAGCAAAAGCTGTACTCTTTTATTCATGAATAAACACTGATCAAAGGAAGGAGATGGTAGCTCCAAGTCATAGGATCAAAAACCATTCATCATTATCAAGAAACCTCTCTAGAGCTGAACGAAAGATGCAATTTTCCGGGAAATAATGTAATTTGTTACTGCAAGTTTCTGAAGAATGAGGTTGATTTAGGAGACGTATGTGTGTGTGTTGTCCTGGGTGCCTCCAACACCACCCTGGGTAACCTCCAACTACCCAGCATTACAGCCCTGGGTGACCTCCAACATCACCTAGGGTTGTCAACCTGGGTGCCTCCAACACCACCCTGGGTAACCTCCAACTACCCAGCATTACAGCCCTGGGTGACCTCCAACATCACCTAGGGTTGTCAACCTGGGTGCCTCCAACATCACCCTGGGTAACCTCGAACTACCCAGCATTACAGCCCTGGGTGACCTCCAACATCACCCTGGGTAACCTCGAACTACCCAGCATTACAGCCCTGGGTGACCTCCAACATCACCCAGGGTTGTGAACCTGGGTGCCTCCAACACCACCCTGGGTAACCTCGAACTACCCAGCATTACAGCCCTGGGTGACCTCCAACATCACCCAGGGTTGTCAACCTGGGTGCCTCCAACACCACCCTGGGTAACCTCCAACTACCCAGCATTACAGCCCTGGGTGACCTCCAACATCACCCAGGGTTGTGAACCTGGGTGCCTCCAACACCACCCTGGGTAACCTCGAACTACCCAGCATTACAGCCCTGGGTGACCTCCAACATCACCCAGTGTTGTGAACCTGAGTGACCTCGGTTCACAACACCCAGGGTTGTGAACCTGGGTGCCTCCAACACCACCCTGGGTAACCTCGAACTACCCAGCATTACAGCCCTGGGTGACCTCCAACATCACCCAGGGTTGTGAACCTGAGTGACCTCCAACATCACCCAGGGTTGTGAACCTGGGTGACCTCCAACATCACCTAGGGTTGTCAACCTGGGTGCCTCCAACACCACCCTGGGTAACCTCCAACTACCCAGCATTACAGCCCTGGGTGACCTCCAACATCACCCAGGGTTGTGAACCTGGGTGCCTCCAACACCACCCTGGGTAACCTCCAACTACCCAGCATTACAGCCCTGGGTGACCTCCAACATCACCTAGGGTTGTCAACCTGGGTGCCTCCAACACCACCCTGGGTAACCTCCAACTACCCAGCATTACAGCCCTGGGTGACCTCCAACATCACCCAGGGTTGTGAACCTGGGTGCCTCCAACACCACCCTGGGTAACCTCGAACTACCCAGCATTACAGCCCTGGGTGACCTCCAACATCACCCAGTGTTGTGAACCTGAGTGACCTCCAACATCACCCAGGGTTGTGAACCTGGGTGACCTCCAACATCACCCAGGGTTGTGAACCTGGGTGACCTCCATCACCCAGTGTTGTGAACCTGAGTGACCTCCAACATCACCCAGTGTTGTGAACCTGGGTGACCTCCAACATCACCCAGGGTTGTGAACCTGAGTGACCTCCAACATCACCCAGGGTTGTGAACCTGGGTGACCTCCAACATCACCCAGGGTTGTGAACCTGGGTGACCTCCATCACCCAGTGTTGTGAACCTGAGTGACCTCCAACATCACCCAGGGTTGTGAACCTGGGTGACCTCCATCATCCAGGGTTATGAACCTGGGTGACCTCCAACATCACCCAGGGTTGTGAACCTGGGTAACCTCCAACATCACCCAGGGTTGTGAAGCTGGGTAACCTCCAACATCACCCAGGGTTGTGAACCTGGGTGACCTCCATCACCCAGGGTTGTGAACCTGGGTGACCTCCAACATCACCCAGGGTTGTGAACCTGGGTGACCTCCATCACCCAGGGTTGTGAACCTGGGTGACCTCCATCACCCAGGGTTGTGAACCTGGGTGACCTCCAACATCACCCAGGGTTGTGAACCTGGGTGACCTCCATCACCCAGGGTTGTGAACCTGAGTGACCTCCAACATCACCCAGGGTTGTGAACCTGGGTGACCTCCATCACCCAGGGTTGTGAACCTGGGTGACCTCCAACATCACCCAGTGTTGTGAACCTGGGTGACCTCCAACATCACCCAGGGTTGTGAACCTGGGTGACCTCCATCACCCAGGGTTGTGAACCTGGGTGACCTCCAACATCACCCAGGGTTGTGAACCTGGGTAACCTCCAACATCACCCAGGGTTGTGAACCTGGGTGACCTCCAACATCACCCAGTGTTGTGAACCTGAGTGACCTCCAACATCACCCAGGGTTGTGAACCTGGGTGACCTCCAACATCACCCAGGGTTGTGAACCTGAGTGACCTCCAACATCACCCAGGGTTGTGAACCTGGGTGACCTCCAACATCACCCAGGGTTGTGAACCTGGGTGACCTCCAACATCACCCAGGGTTGTGAACCTGGGTGACCTCCAACATCACCCAGGGTTGTGAACCTGGGTGACCTCCAACATCACCCAGGGTTGTGAACCTGAGTGACCTCCAACATCACCCAGGGTTGTGAACCTGGGTGACCTCCAACATCACCCAGGGTTGTGAACCTGAGTGACCTCCAACATCACCCAGGGTTGTGAACCTGGGTGACCTCCAACATCACCCAGGGTTGTGAACCTGGGTGACCTCCAACATCACCCAGGGTTGTGAACCTGGGTGACCTCCAACATCACCCAGGGTTGTGAACCTGGGTGACCTCCAACATCACCCAGGGTTTTGAACCTGGGTGACCTCCAACATCACCCAGGGTTGTTGTGAACCTGGGTGACCTCCATCACCCAGGGTTGTGAACCTGGGTGACCTCCAACATCACCAGGCTCAACCATCACGCTGTTGAAGTGTACTGATAGTCAGAAGTGAATAAATAAAAGTATACTTTATGGGAAACGCTGAGGTGATGAAGACTCGACCCTCCGTACGTCATCAGACAGATACATTACATAACTGTATTCACCTATTTTTTAAAGGAGGCTAGAAGATTAGAGAAAGGGGCACAGATGCAACTAATGTGACATTTACTGTGGGAACGTTTGTCTCTCCAGGAGCTTTGTCAATACGAAGCTAGAAGAGCCTGGATTCCAAGAAGAATTTGATATGGGTTTGAACTTAATGATTTTACAAGCCATAACTGCTACTGATGATCTGGTGGTAAACTAGAGGTGCCCATAAACTCACCAAATACGTTGAGATGAACCACGTAGGACGTGATAGGCTTGGTGGACACCTGACATTCGTAGTTTCCAGAGTCGCGCACCTGAGCGTAGCTGATCTTGAGGATCCAGTCTTGTGATCCAGGAGAGTGGATCACCTCGTAGCGCTGATCCGTTGTATAGGTGTAGCGGCCAACTGTCAGGATGTGCAGGTCTCTCTGGCGGATCCAAGACACCTGTTAATAAAACGTTAGTCAGGTAGGTGACAGATCCTTTATCTTTAAAATTCACAATCAAGATATTCGAGTGTCTTAGGCAGAGAAAGTGCAGAGTCAAGTGCCATACCCCTGGAAGTCAAGTAGCATACCACTGGAAGTCAAGTGACGTACCACTGAAAGTCAAGTGGCATACCACTGAAAGTCAAGTGGCATACCACTGGAAGTCAAGTGACATACCACTGAAAGTCCAGTTCGAAGTGTGGGACAGACTCAGTAACAAGTTTCAGTGTAAAGAAGCTAACATCAGCTCCACTAACAGTATCACTAACAGCTCCTCTAACTGCACCATTATCAAAACCACTAACATGTCCACTAATAGCTCCACTAGCAACTCCACTAAAAGTACCACTGACAGAATCACTAACAGCACCACTAACATTTCCACCAAGAAATCCACTAAGAACTCCACTAACAACACCACTACCAGCACCACTAACAGCACCACAAACAGTTCCACTAAGTGCAGTACTCACACTCTTGTTACCCAGGTTGTGTACAAGACAGTGAAGGTATGCAGAGTTGCCAGTGAGGCTGGAGACGTTACGAGGAGCAGCTTCGTCAAACACTGGACGTAGAGGCATCGATAAGATTGACGTTCTTGCTGCTCCCGAGCTTAGGTCCAGCAGAGGTTTGATGGGCTCCACGGGACTGCTACTACTGTCGCTCAGTGCCGTGTAACTGCTGCCAATTTTCACATTGTTGCTGCTAACGCTGCTGCTGCTGTGGTGATGGTGTCCTCCGCTGCTGCTGTTACTGTTGCTTCTAGTCACTCGCCGGCCAGACTGCTGTTGTTGCTGTTGCGGGGGTTGCAGTGATGAGTAAGGTATCTGTAGTGACGAGGGCGCCACAACCACAGCTCCTGAGCAGACAAAGAATAACAGGTTAATGTAGGTTAGGACGGTTACATTAGATAAATCACGATGCTGGATACAACATTAACAGGCACAAATAGATAAATAAATAAAATATTTAAGAGCATTAATACTGAAATTAAAATTATTTTTGTATGGCAGCGATACGATGCTCAATATGACCTCGATTTCTGCTAAATAAATCTCATTATACGCATATGAAATTAATATTGGTAGTGCAGGCAATCCTGTAAACTTGTCTAAAAACTCCTTGATTTACATATTTACGGTGAATATGCTGTTTGATGTTTCTTGAAGTAATTACTACTTTAAAAATGTCAGAACTATTGTTAACACAAGCACTGGATCGAAGCCGCTTACAGTGAAAGTTACTATATATTAAGACCTTAACAACTCCCAGACCAGACATAGCAACAATACACTTACATGTTATGTCTGTAGTGAAGATACATAAAAGGTGATATATGCATAATTTATTTACAATATCGCATTGCAACACTGCAAAATTGCCATGCTGAGCTCGTATCGTTGTCCATTTAGCGACCCTCATAGATGGTGATGCAACTTGATGTAAGTAAGGAAGGGTAAGGCACGTATATTTCTGTACGAAATTTTGGCTCCTTAAACATTATGGTGTCCTGAGTCAATTATTTTGGTAACAATATTAAACTGTGTTAACCTATGAATAACAATCTACCGCTTGTTTTAATCTGTACATTCACTTTAAGTTATTCTTGTTATTACGTGAACTTTTGCCCTATTTAAGCTTTATTTCCCCAGATATTCCAGCAACAGGCAAGTGAGAAAATGAAAAAATGAGACACGGGGAAAATGAGAAAATTAAAAATGGAATATAAAAAATCAAATAGAAGAAAATTAGTTGGAAAAGGTAAAATAATCTTGGATAACAAATACTTGTAGCTCAGTGGTCAGAGCTGTCAGTATACAAGCAGAAGGTTCTGGGTTCGACTATCAGGTAGTGACAAACGTACGAAGAAGTCTCCTTATATTATTACTAGAAATAAGTAGAGAATTAAAAAAAATGCAACTTCTAAGCTTTCACAATGTTCAGCAGAGTTTGGAAGATCAAAGAAACTCTCAGTATTAAATAAAAATTGAGATGATTGATTATTGAACCTTTTTAATGCTTTACACACTACTTTGAAACACCCTCTTTATTACTATTATTATTATTATTATTATTATTATTATTATTATTATTATTATTATTATATTTAAAGGTAAGCTCCCTGTAATGAGAGGTAAGGTGATAGAGAATGTATATGAGCCAGGGTAATGCTCCTACAATACATATATATATATATATATATATATATATATATATATATATATATATATATATATATATATATATATATATATATATATATATATATATATATATATGTATATATATATATATATATATATATATATATATATATATATATATATATATATATATATATATATATATATATATATATATATGTATATATATATTCAAAGTTGTAACCAGGTACAATCCTCAAGATTCATACAATACAATAATGGGAGTACTGTAAGCATAACCAAGTACAATACTCTAACACTTTCTTCTCTCAGTCAGTCACATTATTCCTTCTTTACACAATTTATTACGTACATTCACTATATTAAGTTTTAGTTTGTTGTTACAAGAGGAAAGTTATATTTATGAACAGCCTGACTCAAGGTTCAACCCCTTCCTTGATAATCGCTCCTGTTACGCCACTCGTACCTGGAGACAGAGTGGAAGCACAGAACAGGAGGGATGCAACAGAGGATTACACAAATTAGTCGCCTGTTATTCCATGATAACAGTGTTGACCAATCAGAGTGAGGGATTCCGTGCGTCAACCACTTACAGAACTGGGGGCAATTGTCTTAACCAATTATTAGCGAATAATAAGTCTTTTGAACAACTAGTTTTTAGTGAAATTTATTGACTAATTAAAGAAGTTTGAAGTTTATTGACCAATTAAAGAATAAATTGACATATAAGAAGAACAAAAAAATCAAGTAACAAGGATTTAATGTGTTTAAGGAAAATAAGGAAGCCTAAGAAAACTAGATTTGTTTTGGTCGTTGTGCACTCAGTAAAAAAAGGAATCCCCGTATCCCATAATCCCAACCCTTTCTACCTTAATGAACACAAAAGTAAAGAATGCGACAAAAATTTCTAATGCAATTAAATGCCAGCGTTGAAAGTTTGAAATCAATTAGAAGAGACATTCGCAAGTTATCACATGGAAACTTATATCTCAATTTATTCAATAAAAATGGTAAACTGGCACGTACACAATTCAAAACTAAGTGTCCCGTAGCTCGATCTCTAGCGCACTCAGCGCTGGAAAATATTTGGACTTGTTTCCATAAGACACTTGCCGACCATGTTCACCCATCAGTATAAACTAGGTACCTGGGTGTTAGTAGACAGGTGTAGGTCGCATCCTGGGACAAAACTGACCTAATTTGCTCGAAATGCTCTGCATAACAAAGGGTTTTCTATATAGTAGTACGTCACTGATGTCAGCAATGGTCTGTATACCTTGTACACATACTTGTAGAAATAAAGATATTATTATTATTATTATTATTATTATTATTATTATTATTATTATTATTATTATTATAGTTCCAACTCTCCAGCAAGACACATCAGCTTTATCAAGTCCGCCCGTAAATCTTGTCCAGAATCAGACTGTTGGTAAGCACTGTGGCCAATTAGAGGGGTGAGCGAATATCGTAAATCAGAATTTTGAAGATTTGAGAATTTTAAGCAGTGTGTGTGTGTGTGTGTGGACATGAACCAGGCCGCGGGGGCACTGACCCCCGGCCCACCATCCGGGTATACAATTATGGAGACAATGAATTCATTATTTTACTAATTAGAAGATTTTAGTTTGACCGTTCTATTTAATTATCGTAAATTTCTTAATCCATTTCGTTTCCAGTATTCCGTTTCAAATTAATTTTATATTAAACAGAACGTTTTAAACTCATTATTCTTGCTTAAAACTACACTTTAATCTCAAGTTTAAAACGAATTTTTAATTTCAAATTGACAGATAAAAAATATCAGTTTGTGGTCCGCCACAACACACAGATGTGAAGAAGAGATGAGACAGTGTGGAGCAACTAGACTCTGACTGCACCATCAACATCACTTCATCTGTGATCATTTAATGGCAGGATGATTCGAGTCTGGAACATGTTCGTACAACATAATAATATCAAGGAAACAAAGTCAGTTGACCAAATGAAACAGCTGACCCACAGATGGCTCTGACTTCATCCTGTTCCATACTTGTATGTTTCATAATAATAATAATAATAATAATAATGATGCTTTCAAATGAGCTGATGTAGGTAACAGCTCTTAGCTGGTAAACAAAGTTAAGAACCTTAACCTAACCTTGTAAAAACCTGCTTAAAAATAGTGAAGGTTTATATGAGGTGTCTGGTAGTGCATTAAAAAGTATATAAAGATGACACAGGAAGAGAGAGAGAGAGAGAGAGAGAGAGAGAGAGAGACAGAGAGACAGAGAGAGAGAGAGAGAGAGAGAGAGAGAGAGAGAGAGAGAGAGAGAGAGAGAGAGAGAGAGAGAGAGAGAGAGAGACAGAGAGAGAGAGAGAGAGAGAGAGAGAGAGAGAGAGAGAGAGAGAGAGAGAGAGAGAGAGAGAGAGAGAGAGAGAGAGAGAGAGAGAGAGAGAGAGAGAGAGAGAGAGAGAGAGAGAGAGAGAGAGAGAGAGAGAGAGAGAGAGAGAGAGAGACAGAGAGAGAGAGAGAGACAGAGAGAGAGAGAGAGAGAGAGAGAGAGAGAGAGAGAGAGAGAGAGAGAGAGACAGAGAGAGAGAGAGAGACAGAGAGAGAGAGAGAGACAGAGAGAGAGAGAGAGAGACAGAGAGAGAGAGAGAGAGAGAGAGAGAGAGAGAGAGAGAGAGAGAGAGAGAGAGAGAGAGAGAGAGAGACAGAGAGAGAGAGAGAGAGAGAGAGAGAGACAGAGAGAGAGAGAGAGGGAGAGAGAGAGAGAGAGAGAGAGAGAGAGAGAGAGAGAGAGAGAGAGAGAGAGAGAGAGAGACAGAGAGAGAGAGAGAGAGAGAGACAGAGAGAGAGAGAGAGAGAGAGAGAGAGAGACAGAGAGAGAGACAGAGACAGAGACAGAGACAGAGAGAGAGACAGAGAGAGACAGAGAGACAGAGAGACAGAGACAGAGAGAGAGAGAGAGAGAGAGAGAGAGAGAGAGAGAGAGAGAGAGAGACAGAGAGAGAGAGAGAGAGAGAGAGAGAGAGAGAGAGAGAGAGAGAGAGACAGAGAGAGAGAGAGACAGAGAGAGAGAGAGAGAGAGAGAGAGAGAGAGAGAGAGAGAGAGAGAGAGAGAGAGAGAGAGAGAGAGAGAGAGAGAGAGAGAGAGAGAGAGAGACAGAGAGAGAGACAGAGAGAGAGACAGAGAGAGAGACAGAGAGAGAGAGAGAGAGAGAGAGAGAGAGAGAGAGAGAGAGAGAGAGAGACAGAGAGAGAGAGAGAGAGAGAGAGAGAGAGAGAGAGAGAGAGAGAGAGAGACAGAGAGAGAGAGAGAGAGAGAGAGAGAGAGAGAGAGAGAGAGAGAGAGAGAGAGAGAGAGAGAGAGAGAGAGAGAGAGAGAGAGAGAGAAAATATTGACTCCCTTCTGCTACAACACAACTGTCAACATATTATAATTGTTGGTGACCTCAACCAGCACCTTATACAGAGGGACTTTGATGACCTTCTTGCAGTGTTTGACATGAGAAACTTGTTGATTTCCTACTCATATCTCTGGCTCCTCCCTGACCCAGTAGTGAGTGATCTGGCAGAAGGCATAGTCACTTGTCAACCTCGCGGCTACGTTGGATCGTCTGACCACAAGGCTGTTTTTTACTACACTTAAGATCCCAACAGAACGAGGTGAGGAGTCCACACGCACAACCTGGCTATGGGAGAGGTAATTGGCCAGCCCTTTGTTCTGAGCTCACCACCGACTGAACTGAATCTCCAGGGGGATGTTGACAACCTGCAAAGCCTTCACTGACACATCCCTTAATCTGCAACAAGAACACATTCCTCACTGGCAATATGTGACAAAAGCCTTCAGATCAGCCCCTCCTTGGTTTGGCGTTGTAGAGAGGCTGCTACCGCCAAGCACAAAGCATGGCGAAGGCATAAGAGACATCCTACCACCTATAACAGGAACTTCTGCACATGCAAGCCTGTAGGCATAAGGGTGATGTTCAAAAGTGGGCCATTGCTAAATGGGGAGGTGGACACCTAAAAGAAAGTTAGCATCAGGTAGGTAGGCTCCAAACCTGGTGGTCCCTGGTCGGGCACAGACAAGGTTATTCGCCTGATGAACTTATTCCACCCTCTAAATCGACAGGATGGGACCACCTCTACTAGTAGTCAAGAGAAGAAGACTCTCTTGCTGAACACTTTGTTACCAAAATGCAAGTTCCTGATCCAGCAAGGGAACCCTCCTTGGCTAGCTGCAAGAACTGTGTCAAAACTGTCAGTGGTGACAATAAGGCAGGAGGAGGTGCATTCCTTCTTAAATCACTGACCAGAAAAGGCTGTGGGCCCAGATGTTGAGCCCCAAGATTGTTGAGAAGATGTGCAGACCAGCTAGCAGCACCTCTAACTGCATCTTCAGCACTGCCTAGTACAGTGCAAATGGCCCTCTCCATGGAAAGAGGCAAACGTGAGTCCTGTCACAAAAAGAAGAGCAGAGAAATCAGCAACTACAGACCAGTGTCACTCCTGTCAATCACTGGGGGAAAGATCCCTGAGACAATAATCTCAAGACAATGACAGATTTTTTGACTACCACTCACTACTTGTGATCGTCAATATGGCTTCAGGAAAGGTTACTCTGCTGCTGATCTGTTGTTAAACCTCCACTAAGTGGCACCAGTCACTGGATGAATCCAAAGTCAGCTGTGGTAGCACTGGACATTGCTGGCGCTTGACCGGGTGTGGCACCAGGGCCTCTTAGCAAAACTTAATGCACTGGAATTGCAGGTCTACGCTATGTCTCCTCAGTGATTACCTTCATGGTAGATCTCAAGTGTCCTCAATGGAACGGAATCAGCAAGGCATCCTATTAGCAAGCGTTCCCACAAGGAAGTGCTGGTCCACTGTTATGGAATGTCTACTTCAACGACCTTCTTCATCTCATCCCAGAATCACATGCATATGCAGACGACTGTACACTGACATTCACTTATCCAAGAGAAGAAATGCCAGCTGCTCTAAGCTACATCAATCACCAGCTGAGAGCTATATCAGCTTGGGGAAATAGATGGAAAGCAACATTTGCACCTGAGAAAACGCAAATGATGATCGTTCTAGGCACCATGATGGTAATGCTGGTGCAGTAGTAAGGATGAATGGGACGATGTTGGCACCTGGAGAAGAAGTTGATATCCTTGGGGTGAAATTTGACTCCCAAACTAACCATGAAGAACTATGTTGTAAATCTTGCAAACAAGGCAGCCAGGAAGCTTACAGCACTTCGCCGCCATCTCGCATCGCTTGACAGTAGGGGTTGCAAGATCCTGTACGAGGCATTAAGCACGCCCACACCTTGAGTATGCTCCACTTTCTTGGTTTGCCTGCCCCCTCCTCATCTGCGACTGCTTGACAGAGTAGAGAACAGAGCAAGCACATCCCATCTCTCGCCTGGACCCATCCTGATAGATCTGTCATTTCAGCAGAGCCTTCAACATAGAGGGATGTGGGGTGGCCCTTACTGTTATGTACAAGGCCAATATTGTCAAAATACCACACTTGGATCCACTTCGAGGACAGCGAAACAAGCTTTATGCCACAAGACGGGCAGAGCAGCAACTTCACTCTGGCTGTACTCCCTTCTCCAGAACATCACTCCATCTGAGATCATACATACCCGGTGGATGACTCCGAGTATGGAACACATCTGTACAGCATAATGATGTCAACGAGATAACGTCAGTTGATCAAATGAAAATGCTGGCCCACAGATGGCTCCAACTTCACCCTCTTCCCTATTTATATGTCCTATAACAATAAAATGCTTTCAAATGAGCTGATGTAGGTAATAGGCTCTAGTTTGCCAATAAAGTTAGAATCCTTAACTGTAAATAGCTGTCATTAAAGCTAGATCCTTAACCTGTCAAACCCTCAAGAGAGAGAGAGAGACAGATAGAGAGAGAGAGAGAGAGAGAGAGAGAGAGACAGAGAGAGAGAGACAGAGAGAGAGAGAGAGAGAGAGACAGAGAGAGAGAGAGAGAGAGAGAGAGAGAGAGAGAGAGAGAGAGAGAGAGAGAGAGAGAGAGAGAGAGAGAGAGAGAGAGAGAGAGAGAGACAGAGAGAGAGAGAGAGAGAGAGAGAGAGAGAGAGACAGAGAGAGAGAGAGAGACAGAGAGAGAGAGAGAGAGAGAGAGAGAGACAGAGAGAGAGAGAGAGAGAGAGAGAGAGAGAGAGAGAGAGAGAGAGAGAGAGAGAGAGAGAGAGAGAGAGAGAGAGAGAGAGAGAGAGAGAGAGAGACAGAGAGAGAGAGAGAGAGAGAGAGAGAGAGAGAGAGAGAGACAGAGAGAGAGAGAGAGAGAGAGAGAGAGAGAGAGAGAGAGAGAGAGAGAGAGAGAGAGAGAGAGAGAGAGAGAGAGAGAGAGAGAGAGAGACAGAGAGAGAGAGAGAGAGAGAGAGAGAGAGAGGGAGACAGAGACAGAGAGAGAGAGAGAGAGAGAGAGAGAGAGAGAGAGAGAGAGAGAGAGAGAGAGAGAGAGAGAGAGAGAGAGAGAGAGAGAGAGAGAGAGAGAGAGAGAGAGAGAGAGAGAGAGAGAGAGAGAGAGAGAGAGAGACAGAGAGAGAGAGAGAGAGAGACAGAGAGAGAGAGAGAGACAGAGAGAGAGAGAGAGAGAGAGAGAGAGAGAGAGAGAGAGAGAGAGAGAGAGAGAGAGAGAGAGAGAGAGAGAGAGAGAGACAGAGAGAGAGAGAGAGAGAGAGAGAGAGAGAGAGAGACAGAGAGAGAGAGAGACAGAGAGAGAGAGACAGAGAGAGAGACAGAGAGAGAGAGACAGAGAGAGAGAGAGAGAGAGAGAGAGAGACAGAGAGAGAGAGAGAGAGAGAGAGAGAGAGAGAGAGAGAGAGAGAGAGAGAGAGACAGAGAGAGAGAGAGAGAGAGAGAGAGAGAGAGAGAGAGAGAGAGAGAGAGAGAGAGAGAGAGAGAGAGAGAGAGAGAGAGAGAGAGAGAGAGAGAGAGAGAGAGAGAGAGAGAGAGAGAGAGAGACAGAGAGAGAGAGAGAGAGAGAGAGACAGAGAGAGAGAGAGAGAGAGAGAGAGAGAGAGAGAGACAGAGAGAGAGAGAGAGAGAGAGAGAGAGAGAGAGAGAGAGAGAGAGAGAGAGAGAGAGAGAGAGAGAGACAGAGAGAGAGACAGACAGAGAGAGAGAGAGACAGAGAGGAAGGGATATGAAGCGATTACGAAAGATGTTAAGAGACAGCATAAAAGACAGCTGCAGTGAAAGGAAACTGACAGGATGAAAACAATGAAATGAAGACACAGACTGAGATCTTTCCAGAACGTTACACACACACACACACACACACACACACACACACACACACACACACACACACACACACCACACATACATACACACACTACATACATACACACACACGCACACATACACACACACACACGCACACATACACACACACACACACACACACACACACACACACACACACACATACACGCACACACACACACACACACATACACACACATACACACACGCACACACACATGCATACATTCATACATACATACATACATACACACACACACACACACACACACACACACACACACACACACACACACACATACATACATGCTGCAGCATATGGGCGCCTGGCAAACCTCAAAACAGCATTCCGACATCTTAATAAGGAATCATTCAGGACCCTGTACACCGTGTATGTTAGGCCCATATTGGAGTATGCGGCACCAGTTTGGAACCCACACCTAGCAAGCACGTGAAGAAACTAGAGAAAGTGCAAAGGTTTGCAACAAGACTAGTCCCAGAGCTAAGAGGTATGTCCTACGAGGAGAGGTTAAGGGAAATCAACCTGACGACACTGGAGGACAGGAGAGATAGGGGACATGATAACGACATACAAAATACTGAGAGGAATTGGACAAGGTGGACAAAGACAGGATGTTCCAGAGATTGACACAGTAACAAGGGGACACAGTTGGAAGCTGAAGACACAGATGAATCACAGGGATGTTAGGAAGCATTTCTTCAGCCACAGAGTAGTCAGTAAGTGGAATAGTTTGGGGAAGGGATGTAGTGGAGGCAGGATCCATACATAGCTTTAAGCAGATGTATGATAAAGCTCACGGCTCAGGGAGAGTGACCTAGTGATCAGTGAAGAGTTGGGGCCAGGAGCCTGGACTCGACCCCTGCAACCTCAACTAGGGTGAGTACAACTAGTGAGCCATACATACACACATACATACACACACACACACACACACACACACACACACACACACACACACACACATACATACATATCATGGGGTCTTGAAACACGTGGATAGGGTAAAGTAATACCCTACGCAGGCTGGAAGTACGTATAATTATAACGGTAAGTATGGAAGAGCCCAAACAGCCGTGACCTCCGCCTCCTTGCTCACTCGTATAACTGATCACCACAGTACCCATACATGTGGGGGTCTTTGAAATACTGCTGTGGTCAGCAGCAACATGAATACAGACAGTGACTCAGGCAGAGACGATTGGTAGTGAGTCATCTACTGGTACACTGGTTGGTAACTGTTACCTTACTACTGAGAGCTCAAGACGCTAACGTATGTCGTCCCCGCATACAACTAATACAAACTAGAGATGGTGGCAGGCATGGTTTGGGCTGATTCTATACAATGTCAAAGCATACAACAATTGAACATTATAACATACATAAGTAGAACATTGGAATGGAAGCTTACGAATCGAAACTGTAATGCAACACAAGGCATAATATAGCACAACTCATCGAATGATGGTCATTGAATGAAACTCATTGAATGAAACTCAACGAATGAAACTCATCGAATGAAACTCAACGTTAAGATTACACAATAGAAGTGATAAAAAAAATTTGATCAATCGATCTGTATTCATGTAATCTACGGATTCTGAGGAGGAATATATACAAAGAAAGAAGTGTTTAACAGAAAGGCAGATTCGGTGCACTCAAATCTAGACTGTTAACTCTCAGAATGCGGAGAGAACATGAACACAAAAAAAAATTCTTGAATACTGATAAGTTGATACTGTAATTATTCATCTATACAGGTTATTTACATTTAACCCCTAACTCTGCTAGGGTAAGATTGACATATGCAGAATGTGGTCATCTCTGGGAGGATCAAACTCTGTTGCACTGGCTAACTCATGCTGTATTTGAGGCAAATCTGAATTGGAAGTTACAAATGATACTTGAGGATTTCTCAATACCTGTCGTGTACGTAGGGAATAACGACATTCAGGTTGATCGTCTGACTGAGTATCAGAGTAAGAGAGTACAGGATCAGGAAGATTGTCAGAGTCTGTCACATTAGTCTGGGTTGGAACATCATTATCATCACATACTAACTTCATATGATCTAAATGCGATTCTTTATACTGACCAGTACTGATCTCTCTAACCTTATACTTATTACCAGTGATATGTTCAACTACGCGATAAGGACCAACAAACTTTTGATCAAGCTTTGGCATTGCAGACGTTTTGTTAAAGTTAATCAGCATAACTCTCGAACCTACTTTGATTTTGGATGGCTCTGCTCGAGTGTTTGCGACTCTTGTAAATTCTGCTGTTGATTTATGAAGTGTTTCACGGATTCTTCTAAAAACACTTTGAGCTAAGCTGGTACGAGTTGCTATGAAATCATCAGGGTTGTAATTTGGTTTCGGATTAGAATATAACAACTCATAAGGCAAACGTTTATCTACACCGTACAATGCATAATGTGGAGTGTCACCTATAGAAACATTGTAAGCAGAATTTATAGCACACTGCACATCAGGTATAACTTCATCCCAAGTTTCACTGTTGGGATTGATAGTGGCTCTCAAGACATCAAGTACTTTCTTATTGGTCGTTCCGCTAACCCATTGCTGGCAGGATGATGAGGAACAATGGTGGATTTAGAGATCTTGTACAAGGTGTACAAATTTTCAAGAATCTCATTACAGAATTCACCTCCATTATCTGTTACTAGGACTTAGGGGTGGTATGCCTGCAGATAATGCGTTCTTTAAACGCTTTAGCTACTGTCTCGGCAGTCTTATCTGCAATAGGAACTAACTCACAATATCTGGTGAAATGGTCTACCATAACACAGATGTTTGTCACCTTGGAGGAACATTGGAAATTAGTTAACAAATCTAGCGCAACTCTTTCCCAAGGTTCGCTAGTGGTTGGATATACTTGGATTGGATTAGGACCATTAGCATTACCTTTTATGTTGCATGCAGACACTACATTTCTTAACATACTCAGAAATATCAGTTGCCATACGAGGCCAAAAGTATTTCAATCTGGCTTGTTTTACTGAACGATCCATACCAGGGTGTGCAACACCTGGTACATCGTGAACTAGCTGTAAGGCTACATTCACTAGTGACTGTGGAATTACTAACTGGTATACTCTTCTGCTAGGAGTACCCAACTCGGCTGTTCGATACAGTAATTCTTGGTTCATGACAAAGTCACTGATGGGTGCTGGTGGCTTCACAGTCAGAATAAGATCTTCCTGGAGCAGGAATCGAATCACACCAGACCACATGGGATCTGTTCGTTGAGCATTCTTTACATCTTCAGCACTAAATGGAGGGTCTGCAGTTACTATACTAACATGTCGCGATAAGGCATCTGCGACTACATTTGACTTGCCAGGTAAATGCTCAAAGGTGGGATTGAACTCTTGGATAGTCAAGGTCCATCTGGCTAACCTTCCAGTAGGTTGTTTGTTCTGGAATAAAGGTATCAGTGGAGCATGGTCTGTCAAGACATGAACAGAGTACTGATAAATAATGTCTCGGAAGTGCTTTAAAGACCATACTATTGCTAAAGCTTCTTGCTCAGTTACTGTATAATTACGTTCAGCCTTTGTAAGGACTCGGTTAGCAAATGCAACTGCGTTGTACTTGCCATCGGTCTTCTGAGCTAGTACGGCACCTATGCCAATTGAACTAGCATGAGTTGTCAGATAGAAGGGCTTAAAAAAATCTGGAAATTTCAAAATTGGAGCAGATGTAGCAGAGACGGTTGGTAGTGAGTCATCTACTGGTACACTGGTTACTGGTAACTGGTTACTACTACTGAGATACATACATACATACATACATACACACACACACACACACACACACACACATACATACATACATACATACATACATACATACACACACACACACATACATACATACATACATACATACATACATACACACACACACACACACTGCGGGGTCCCGCAGGGGTCAGTCCTAGGACCAGTGCTGTTTCTGGTATTTGTGAACGACATGACGGAAGGAATAGACTCTGAGGTGTCCCTGTTTGCAGATGACGTGAAGTTGATGAGAAGAATACACTCGATCGAAGACCAGGCAGAACTACAAAGGGATCTGGACAGGCTGCAGACCTGGTCCAGCAATTGGCTCCTGGAGTTCAATCCCACCAAGTGCAAAGTCATGAAGATTGGGGAAGGGCAAAGAAGGCCGCAGACGGAGTACAGTCTAGGGGGTCAGAGACTACAAACCTCACTCAAGGAAAAAGATCTTGGGGTGAGTATAACACCAGGCACATCTCCTGAAGCGCACATCAACCAAATAACTGCTGCAGCATATGGGCGCCTAGCAAACCTCAGAACAGCATTCTGACATCTTAATAAGGAATCGTTCAGGACCCTGTACACCGTATACGTTAGGCCCATATTGGAGTATGCGGCACCAGTTTGGAACCCACACCTAGCCAAGCACGTAAAGAAACTAGAGAAAGTGCAAAGGTTTGCAACAAGACTAGTCCCAGAGCTAAGAGGTATGTCCTACGAGGAGAGGTTAAGGGAAATCAACCTGACGACACTGGAGGACAGGAGAGATAGGGGGGACATGATAACGACATACAAAATACTGAGAGGAATTGACAAGGTGGACAAAGACAGGATGTTCCAGAGATTGGACACAGTAACAAGGGGACACAGTTGGAAGCTGAAGACACAGATGAATCACAGGGATGTTAGGAAGTATTTCTTCAGCCACAGAGTAGTCAGTAAGTGGAATAGTTTGGGAAGCGATGTAGTGGAGGCAGGATCTATACATAGCTTTAAGCAGAGGTATGATAAAGCTCACGGCTCAGGGAGAGTGACCTAGTAGCGATCAGTGAAGAGGCGGGGCCAGGAGCTCGGACTCGACCCCCGCAACCTCAAATAGGTGAGTACAACTAGGTGAGTACACATACATACATACATACATACATACACACACACACACACATACATACATACATACATACACACACACACACGCACACACACCCACCACAGAACAGCAGGAGGCCAAGGCAAGAGTACGACGAGAGCAATAGAGCGATGGTTGACACACTGGCTAGAGTGGCCAGAAGAGCTCATGCATGCAGGGCAAAGCTCCTGATCATGGGTGACTTTAACCACAAGGAGATCGATTGGGAGAACTTGGACCCACATGGGGGCCAAGATACATGGAGGGCTAAGATGATGGAGGTGGTACTGGAGAACTTCATGTACCAACACGTAAGGGACACTACAAGAGAGAGAGGAGAGGATGAACCAGCAAGGCTGGACTTAGTATTCACCTTCAGTAGTGCAGATATCGAGGACATCGCATATGAAAGACCCCTTGGGGCCAGTGACCATGTGGTTTTAAGCTTCGAATACACAGTAGAGCTACAAGTGGAGGGAGAAGCAGGAAGGCCAGGACGAATGAAGCCAAACTACAAGAAAGGGGACTACACAGGAATGAGGAACTACCTGAACGGGGTTCAGTGGAACAGAGAACTGGCAGGGAAGCCAGTTAATGAGATGATGGAATATGTAGCAACAAAATGCAAGGAGGCTGAGGAGAGGTTTGTACCCAAGGGTAACAGGAGTAATGAAAAAGCCAGGATGAGCCCATGGTTTACCCAAAGGTGCAGGGAGGCAAAAACCAAGTGTGCTAGGGAATGGAAGAAATATAGAAGGCAAAGGACCCAGGAGAATAAGGAGAACAGTCGTAGAGCCAGAAACGAATATGCACAGATAAGAAGGGAGGCCCAAAGACAATATGAAAATGGCATAGCAGCGAAAGCCAAATCTGACCCGAAACTGTTGTACAGCCACATCAGGAGGAAAACAACAGTCAAGGACCAGGTAATCAGGCTAAGGAAGGAAGGAGGAGAGACAACAGGAAATGACCGTGAAGTATGTGAAGAACTCAACAAGAGATTCAAAGAAGTGTTCACAGAGGAGACAGAAGGGACTCCAGAAAGACGGAGAGGTGGGGCACACCACCAAGTGCTGGACACAGTGCACACAACCGAGGAAGAAGTGAAGAGGCTTCTGAGTGAGCTAGATACCTCAAAGGCAATGGGGCCAGATAACATCTCCCC
>NC_091374.1:182098-194598 GCF_038502225.1 Cherax quadricarinatus
GGTAGGCTCCATACACAGCTACTGCTAGGTAAACAGTGGCAGGTAGGCTCCATACACAGCTACTGCTAGGTAAACAGTGGCAGGTAGGCTCCATACACAGCTACTGCTAGGTAAACAGTGGCAGGTAGGCTCCATACACAGCTACTGCTAGGTAAACAGTGGCAGGTAGGCTTCATACACAGCTACTGCTAGGTAAACAGTGGCAGGTAGGCTCCATACACAGCTACTGCTAGGTAAACAGTGGCAGGTAGGCTCCATACACAGCTACTGCTAGGTAAACAGTGGCAGGTAGGCTTCATACACAGCTACTGCTAGGTAAACAGTGGCAGGTAGGCTCCATACACAGCTACTGCTAGGTAAACAGTGACAGGTAGGCTCCATACACAGCTACTGCTAGGTAAACAGTGGCAGGTAGGCTCCATACACAGCTACTGCTAGGTAAACAGTGGCAGGTAGGCTCCATACACAGCTACTGCTAGGTAAACAGTGGCAGGTAGGCTCCATACACAGCTACTGCTAGGTAAACAGTGGCAGGTAGGCTCCATACACAGCTACTGCTAGGTAAACAGTGACAGGTAGGCTCCATACACAGCTACTGCTAGGTAAACAGTGGCAGGTAGGCTTCATACACAGCTACTGCTAGGTAAACAGTGGCAGGTAGGCTCCATACACAGCTACTGCTAGGTAAACAGTGGCAGGTAGGCTTCATACACAGCTACTGCTAGGTAAACAGTGGCAGGTAGGCTCCATACACAGCTACTGCTAGGTAAACAGTGGCAGGTAGGCTCCATACACAGCTACTGCTAGGTAAACAGTGGCAGGTAGGCTCCATACACAGCTACTGCTAGGTAAACAGTGGCAGGTAGGCTCCATACACAGCTACTGCTAGGTAAACAGTGGCAGGTAGGCTCCATACACAGCTACTGCTAGGTAAACAGTGGCAGGTAGGTACACAGCTACTGCTAGGTAAACAGTGGCAGGTAGGCTCCATACACAGCTACTGCTAGGTAAACAGTGACAGGTAGGCTCCATACACAGCTACTGCTAGGTAAACAGTGGCAGGTAGGCTTCATACACAGCTACTGCTAGGTAAACAGTGGCAGGTAGGCTCCATACACAGCTACTGCTAGGTAAACAGTGGCAGGTAGGCTCCATACACAGCTACTGCTAGGTAAACAGTGGCAGGTAGGCTCCATACACAGCTACTGCTAGGTAAACAGTGGCAGGTAGGCTCCATACACAGCTACTGCTAGGTAAACAGTGGCAGGTAGGCTCCATACACAGCTACTGCTAGGTAAACAGTGGCAGGTAGGCTTCATACACAGCTACTGCTAGGTAAACAGTGGCAGGTAGGCTTCATACACAGCTACTGCTAGGTAAACAGTGGCAGGTAGGCTTCATACACAGCTACTGCTAGGTAAACAGTGGCAGGTAGGCTCCATACACAGCTACTGCTAGGTAAACAGTGGCAGGTAGGCTTCATACACAGCTACTGCTAGGTAAACAGTGACAGGTAGGCTTCATACACAGCTACTGCTAGGTAAACAGTGGCAGGTAGGCTCCATACACAGCTATTGCTCGGTAAACAGTGCAGCAGGTGTAACTCCCAGGTAGCTACTGCTAGGTAAACAGTTGCAGGTAGGCTCCATACACAGCTATTGCTAGGTAAACAGTTGCAGGTAGGCTCCATACACAGTTATTGCTCGGTAAACAGTGCAGCAGGTGTAACTCCTAGGTAGCTACTGCTAGGTAAACAGTGGCAGTAGGTGTAAAGCTATGTAATTATATGTCACGGCTCGCCTGAGGATTGATCCCGGGTACTCTTCACTGTCAGTGAACAAAAAACAAAGAAAGAGAGAGAGAGAACGAAGCCTACAGATCAGCTTTGGTTCGGCTTTCGTTGTAGAGAAGCTGTTACTGCTAATTACAAGGCTTAGGGAAGGTGTAAGAGGTGTCCCAAGGCCTGGGATAAAATACTGACACAATGGAAAATGAATACACGAGCAGTATAATGTAATCCTATGTTGACAACGTTTCGCTCACACAGTGAGCTTTGACTTGATAAAACCCACTGTGTGGGCGAAACGTTGTCAATAAAGGATCACATTATACTAGTATGTGTTCATTTTTCCACGAAGAACCATGTTGTAAATCTTGCAAACAAGGCGGCCAGGAATCTTACAACACTCTGACGTATCTCACATCTGCTAGACAGTAGAGGGTGCAAGATTCTGTACGAGGCATAAGTACGCTCACATAGTGAGTATGCTTCACTTTCTTGGCTTGCCTGCCCTCCATCTTATCTGCGACTTGGAAATATAAACACATATGCAGTATAATGTGATCCTTTATTGACTACGTTTCGCCCACACAGTGGGCTTTTTCAAGTCACAAACAGAACTACCTGGGGTGGAAGGAACGCGAGTATTTATAGTCAGGTTCAGAATGCTGAGGTCAGGTGGAGAATGCTGCATCTGATGATGTACCGAGTGGGGTTATAGAGTCTAAAATCTTGGGTAGCTTGGAAAGGAGATTGGATAAGTTTGTGAGCAGACCTTCTACAGTGTTCTTATGTGGGATAGCGATGAAGAAGTTTCTTGGCAAGTGGTTCAGCTATGTCACAGAAGCCACTATTCTGGTTGAAGTTGTCGGATATAGAAATAAGTGATGATTCCAGGATTCTTCGGTATTGAGTGTTGTCTTCTGTGGCGATAAGTCTTGAGTTTCTGTAGTTTATCAAGTGGTTGTGTGAATTACGGTGTTGTACGCAGGCATTCCTTGTGTCGTCAGACCTGCTTGCGTATTGGTGTTCTGAAATACGTGTTTGGAGGTCCCTTGATGTTTCGCCCACGTATAATTTGTTGCAGTCATTACAAGGGATTATGTATACCCCTGCAGAGGGTGGAAGCTTGACCTGTCTATCACTGGTAATGTCCTTGATGGTCGTGGTTGTGGAGGTAGATACTTGAAATGAGGTATTGGAAAAGATGTTGGAAACGTGTTTGGCAATGGAGTTGGTGGGGAGGACTATGTATCTCTTCTCGGCAGTGTCTTCTCTGGGTGTGTTGAAGATGTTTAATGCCCGTCGTCTGCAGTCTCTGATGAAGTGACGAGGATAGTGGAGTTTAGAAAATACTTGTTCAATCATCGTGCATTCTTCTTCAAGAAACTCATTGCTGCAGATTCTGAGTGCACGCAGGAAGAAGCCTATAATTACACCACGTTTGGTTTTGGTGTCGTGGTGAGAGTAAAAGTGGAGAAGATCGTTTTGGTTGGTGGGTTTTCGATAGACTTTAAAACGAAGTTCGTGGTCAGCTTTGCAAAGCAGAACATCAAGGAAAGGAAGAGTGTTGTCGACTTCTTCTTCAAGTGTGAACTGGATTGAAGGCTCGACCTGGTTGAGCTTGTCTTGGAGAGCTTTAACATTGAAGCGTTTAGGAGTTATGAGGAGAATGTCGTCAACATAACGGAGCCAGGTGACAGACGAAGGAATAATGGTGGAGAAACGTTCGGCTTCTAGATGTTCCATGTATAGGTTCGCCAGGACCGCACTGAGTGGCGAACCCATGGGTAGTCCAAAAGTCTGCTGAAAGAGGTGATTTTCGAAAGAGAAACACGTAAAGCCAACACATAGTTCAACAAGGTCGATGAAATCGCTGGCTGGAATGGGAAGATCAAGTGAATCGTCAATTTTCCTGCGCAAGAGATCGATGGCTTGTGTAGTAGGTACTTTGGTGAATAGGGAAGTCACGTCAAGGCTGGAAAGTTTCTTGTTCCTGATGTTGATGTTGCGACTTCTTGATAGAATAGAGAACAGAACAAGACGATCATCTATCGCCTGGACCCAGCCTGGATAAATCTGCGGTTTCAGCAGAGCCTTCAACACAGGAGGATTATGGGTGGCCTTACTTTGATGTACAAGGCCAATACTATCAAAGCACTACATTTGGCTCCACTCGGAGGACCGCGAGAAGTGAGCTTCTATACCACAAGACGCGCAGTAAGCAGCAACTTCACTCTGACTGTACCCTTCTCCAGAACATCACTTCATTTGAGATCATTTATTTCCAGGATGACTCGAGTCTGGAACATGTTCATACAGCATAATGATATCAACGAAATAAAGTCAGCTGATCAAATGAAACAGCTGGCCCACAGATGGCTCCAACTACTTCCTGTTCCATATTTGTAACTCATAACAATAAAAAATGCTTTCAAATGAGCTGATGTAGGTAACATCTCTTAGCTTGTAAATAGTTAGGAATCCTTACCCTAACCTTGTAAAACCCTGAGTAAAGAGAGAAAGAGAGAGAGAGAGAGAGAGAGAGAGAGAGAGAGAGAGAGAGAGAGAGAGAGAGAACAGGTGAGAGAGATGATGCACTGGAAGGAGCGAGATGCGGTGATAGAGGTCATGACAGGGGTCATGAAAAGGAAAAAAAAGAGTGAGGAAGAAAGGAGGGAGGTAGGGTGGGAGGGAAGGAGGAAGAGGAGGGAAGAAAGGTGAGATAAAGTCAAAGGTAATGCACAAAGTTTTTCTAACAACTCGCTTCTCACTTAAAAGAGAAAAACCTGGAGGTAACTTTCAAGGATTTCTGTAAACAACCAAATCGTCTGAAAGAATTGCATTAAGGTCGAATTTTCTTCTATTCTCTTCTCTTCTCTCTCTCTCTCTCTCTCTCTCTCTCTCTCTCTCTCTCTCTCTCTCTCTCTCTCTCTCTCTCTGTTACACAAAGGGTTTTACGGGGATAGGTTAAGGGTTCCTAATTAGCTACATCAGCTCATTTGAAAGCCTATTTATTGTTAGGAGGCATACAAATAAGGAACAGGATGAAAATGTAACCCTCTCTCTCTCTCTCTCTCTCTCTCTCTCTCTCTCAGGAAATCTGTATTTTTTATTGGACTTCCATCAATTTACCTTACATTGCAGGTTGGTGTTGCAGACTAGTCATTGTTGCATGCATCGCTTAATTAAATTTGTTTGATCAAATTTGCTGTTTTGGATCCAATACTGGAATATAACAGTAGCTGCCATGACCCTTTTCTTGTTCCATCTGTTTCAGAGCTGCCTCTGTTGCTGTCTGTTGCTCTCTTTGTTGCTGCCTCTGTTGCTATCTCTGTTCTTAACAAGAAGTGTCCGATACACAAAGTACATAAGCTATACGTACACTATATATATAGGGAGGGTAAGACACACGCCTCCTTCATACAGTCATTTTCCCGCTCACGACCCCCCTTCTTCTTCCCTCAGGTGATCGTTGTGTATCCACAATCTCCCTCTGCCACTGAACCCACGTACACATCGCTTTTCTTGATTCTAATGAAAGAAATGAAGAGTGGAGTCTAACTGCCACTCCAAAATGAGCTGCAGGTATTCACACACCAGTCTGTTGATGATAATCCTGGTAGGTGTTCTTGATTGTAAGATATTGTGCCAAAACCACAGATTATCCCCGAACTCTTGTGAAGTGCTGTAGGAGCTCAAGACTCCAAGTTCATCGAAGTAGCCACTGAAGCAGACCATGTCCTCTCAAAGAGCACAAACAGTCTCACTGGAACAAACTGATCATGGAAAAAATCGCCAACACAATGTTCAACAACGCTTCAGGAAAGAACAACGCTCGTCCTAGCAGTGAAGGCACCACATTGAAGAGATTTCCTTTTAGCTGTTCCTGATTACTCTTTGAGCACTCGATTCGACATACAAGATAAGTTTCGCCACAGCCCGTTGCCCAGCTGAACGGGAACCCCAAGTACTGAGGTATGACGGAAATCAAAAGGCTCCAGATGGAGTCACTATGCTACTCAGGAAGGATGGTAAGCATACTACATGGGACTAAACCTGTGCCTCTACGTTGGATGACACCTACTTGCTATACTCTGAAGCTGAAGAGGGGTGGGGCTACCAGTTTCAGGGGGACCCAGAAGATCAACAAATACGGAGGGCTGCCACCATGCTATAACTTCGTCCCAGTAGGGTCGAAGACCCATTGGAACATGGGGCAAGTGTGCTCTAAAATTCCTGAAAGAGTTATGTGAAAAACTCATCACAGAAACCAAGGACCCCAGAGCGGTCAGCGTCCTGTTTCAGAGACTCAGTGTTGAGATCCAGATGGGAAATGCCTGCAGCATTTTTGGCACGCGGCCCATCGCCGGGGAGCTGAACGAAGTATTGGAGATGTTGGTTCTGAAATATTATTCATATTATTTCCTTCCCACTGTGTCTCTCTTAATGTATTTTGTTTATAAATAAAGTAATAAAACACACGGGATGATAGAATAAGAAATATTCAAACAGCTCCGGGGAGAATCTTGAGTTTAGAGAAAACTCTAGACGACGTTTCGGTCCGTGCCAGACCAACTGTTACATAATAATGGTCCAAGATGGAGCGAAACCTCGTGTAAAACTTCCTCTAAGAGATGTTGGTTATTGTGAATGGTTCACTTGATAATTATTTGAGCTCACGTAATAAAAACAGTGGAGAACAATTTTATATTGTTCAACCCAGTGGCACTAATAGTTTGCTAGGTCAGCTTGCCACTATATTTATTAAAAGTTTTTAATAAATCCCAGAAGTTTCAATATGCATGAAAATAGGAGTGCACGCTTGTTTAGATTTACAAATATATTTATTGGCAAATATTTCTATAGTTATACTTCCCACATACATATTAATATATAATACAGCCGCTTGTGGCATTGTCCTGGGAGACTTTTTGTGTCTGATTATTTACATGTACACACAGAGTACCAGTCTGGGAGAGTGACCAAGTCTACCACAGCTTGTGACACCATCTGTGTGTACCAGTCTGGGAGAGTGACCAAGTCTACCACAGCTTGTGACACCATCTGTGTGTACCAGTCTGGGAGAGTGACCAAGTCTACCACAGCTTGTGACACCATCTGTGTGTACCAGTCTGGGAGAGTGACCACGTCTACCACAGCTTGTGACACCATCTGTGTGTACCAGTCTGGGAGAGTGACCAAGTCTACCACAGCTTGTGACACCATCTGTGTGTACCAGTCTGGGAGAGTGACCAAGTCTACCACAGCTTGTGACACCATCTGAGTGTACCAGTCTGGGAGAGTGACCAAGTCTACCACAGCTTGTGACACCATCTGTGTGTACCAGTCTGGGAGAGTGACCACGTCTACCACAGCTTGTGACACCATCTGTGTGTACCAGTCTGGGAGAGTGACCAAGTCTACCACAGCTTGTGACACCATCTGAGTGTACCAGTCTGGGAGAGTGACCAAGTCTACCACAGCTTGTGACACCATCTGTGTGTACCAGTCTGGGAGAGTGACCAAGTCTACCACAGCTTGTGACACCATCTGAGTGTACCAGTCTGGGAGAGTGACCAAGTCTACCACAGCTTGTGACACCATCTGTGTGTACCAGTCTGGGAGAGTGACCAAGTCTACCACAGCTTGTGACACCATCTGTGTGTACCAGTCTGGGAGAGTGACCAAGTCTACCACAGCTTGTGACACCATCTGAGTGTACCAGTCTGGGAGAGTGACCAAGTCTACCACAGCTTGTGACACCATCTGTGTGTACCAGTCTGGGAGAGTGACCAAGTCTACCACAGCTTGTGACACCATCTGTGTGTACCAGTCTGGGAGAGTGACCAAGTCTACCACAGCTTGTGACACCATCTGTGTGTACCAGTCTGGGAGAGTGACCAAGTCTACCACAGCTTGTGACACCATCTGTGTGTACCAGTCTGGGAGAGTGACCAAGTCTACCACAGCTTGTGACACCATCTGTGTGTACCAGTCTGGGAGAGTGACCAAGTCTACCACAGCTTGTGACACCATCTGTGTGTACCAGTCTGGGAGAGTGACCAAGTCTACCACAGCTTGTGACACCATCTGAGTGTACCAGTCTGGGAGAGTGACCAAGTCTACCACAGCTTGTGACACCATCTGTGTGTACCAGTCTGGGAGAGTGACCAAGTCTACCACAGCTTGTGACAATATCTGTGTGTACCAGTCTGGGAGAGTGACCAAGTCTACCACAGCTTGTGACACCATCTGTGTGTACGTATGTTTTATGTCGTCAAGTTGGGATATGAAACAAGATAATCAGAAGTTAAGTATATTATGGTAGGAAACATAATGGCTAGGAAACAAATCTCTTATTCATGTAATAACCAGCTGTGACCACACCAGCAGCCTCACCAGGTGTGATAACCAGCTGTGGCAACACCAGCAGCCTCACCAGGTGTGATAACCAGCTGTGACAACACCAGCAGCCTCACCAGGTGTGATAACCATCTGTGATAACACCAGCAGCCTCACCAGGTGTAATAACCAGCTGTGGCAACACCAGCAGCCTCACCAGGTGTGATAACCAGCTGTGACAACACCAGCAGCCTCACCAGGTGTGATAACCAGCTGTGACAACACCAGCAGCCTCACCAGGTGTGATAACCAGCTGTGACAACACCAGCAGCCTCACCAGGTGTAATAACCAGCTGTGACCACACCAGCAGTCTCACCAGGTGTGATAACAAGCTGTGACCACACAAGCAGCCTCGCCAGGTGTAATAGCCAGCTGTGACCACACCAGCAGCCTCACCAGGTGTGATAACCAGCTGTGACAACACCAGCAGCCTCACCAGGTGTGATAACCAGCTGTGACCACACCAGCAGCCTCACCAGGTGTAATAACCAGCTGTGACCACACCAGCAGTCTCACCAGGTGTAATAACCAGCTGTGACAACACCAGCAGCCTCACCAGGTGTGATAACCAGCTGTGACAACACCAGCAGCCTCACCAGGTGTGATAACCAGCTGTGACCACACCAGCAGTATCACCAGGTGTGATAACCAGCTATGACAACAACAGCAGCCTCACCAGGTGTGATAACCAGCTGTGACCACACCAGCAGTCTCACCAGGTGTAATAACCAGCTATGACAACACCAGCAGTCTCACCAGGTGTAATAACCAGCTGTGACAACACCAGCAGCCTCACCAGGTGTAATAACCAACTGTGACAACACCAGCAGTCTCACCAGGTGTAATAACCAGCTGTGACCACACCAGCAGCCTCACCAGGTGTGATAACCAGCTTTGACCACCCCAGCAGTCTCACCAGGTGTAATAACCAGCTGTGACAACACCAGCAGTCTCACCAGGTGTAATAACCAGCTGTGACCACACCAGCAGCCTCACCAGGTGTGATAACCAGCTGTGACAACACCAGCGGACTCACAAGGTGTAATAACCAGCTATAACAACACCAGCAGTCTCACCAGGTGTAATAACCAGCTGTGACAACACCAGCAGCCTCACCAGGTGTAATAACCAGCTGTGACAACACCAGCAGCCTCACCAGGTGTGATAACCAGCTGTGACAATGCCAGCAGCCTCACCAGGTGTAATAACTAGCTGTGACAACACCAGCAGCCTCACCAGGTGTAATAACCAGCTATGACAACACCAGCAGTCTCACCAGGTGTAATAACCAGCTGTGACCACACCAGCAGCCTCACCAGGTGTGATAACCAGCTGTGACAACACCAGCAGCCTCACAAGGTGGAATAAAAAGCTGTGACCACACCAGCAGCCTCACCAGGTGTGATAACCAGCTGTGACAATGCCAGCAGCCTCACCAGGTGTAATAACTAGCTGTGACAACACCAGCAGCCTCACCAGGTGTAATAACCAGCTGTGACCACACCAGCAGCCTCACCAGGTGTAATAACCACCTGTGACCACACCAGCAGTCTCACCAGGTGTAATAACCAGCTATGACAACACCAGCCGTCTCACCAGGTGTGATAACCAGCTGTGACAATACCAGCGGCCTCGCAAGGTGTAATAACCAGCTGTGACCACACAAGCAGTCTCACCAGGTGTAATAACCAGCTATGGCAACACCAGCAGCCTCACCAGGTGTGATAACCAGCTGTGACCACACCAGCAGTCTCACCAGGTGTAATAACCAGCTGTGACAACACCAGCAGCCTCACCAGGTGTGATAACCAGCTGTGCCAACACCAGCAGTCTCACCAGGTGTAATAACCAGCTGTGACCACACCAGCAGCCTCACCAGGTGTAATAGCCAGCTGTGACCACACCAGCAGTCTCACCAGGTGTAATAACCAGCTGTGACCACACCAGCAGCCTCACCAGGTGTGATAACCAGCTGTGACAACACCAGCAGCCTCACAAGGTGGAATAACCAGCTGTGACCACACCAGCAGTCTCACCAGGTGTAATAACCAGCTATGACAACACCAGCAGTCTCACCAGGTGTGATAACCAGCTGTGACAACACGAACAGTCTCACCAGGTGTAATAACCAGCTGTGACAACACCAGCAGCCTCACCAGGTGTAATAACCAGCTATGACCACACCAGCAGTCTCACCAGGTGTAATAACCAGCTATGACAACACCAGCAGTCTCACCAGGTGTGATAACCAGCAGTGACCACACCAGCAGTCTCACCAGGTGTAATAACCAGCTGTGACCACACCAGCAGTCTCACCAGGTGTGATAACCAGCTGTGACAACACCAGCGGCCTCACAAGGTGTAATAACCAGCTGTGACCACACCAGAAGTCTCACCAGGTGTAATAACCAGCTATGACAACACCAGCAGCCTCACCAGGTGTAATAACCAACTGTGACAACTCCAGCAGCCTTACCAGGTGTGATAACCAGCTGTGACAACACCAGCAGCCTCACCAGGTGTAATAACCAGCTGTGACCACACCAGCAGTCTCACCATGTGTGATAACCAGCTGTGACAACACCAGCAGCCTCACCAGATGTAATAATCAGCTATGACAACACCAGCAGCCTCACCAGGTGTAATAACCAGCTGTGACCACACCAGCAGTCTCACCAGGTGTAATAACCAGCTGTGACAACACCAACAGTCTCACCAGGTGTAATAACCAGCTGTGACAACACCAACAGTCTCACCAGGTGTAATAACCAGCTGTGACAACACCAACAGCCTCACCAGGTGTAATAACCAACTGTGACAACTCCAGCAGCCTTACCAGGTGTGATAACCAGCTGTGACAACACCAGCAGCCTCACCAGGTGTAATAACCAGCTGTGACCACACCAGCAGTCTCACCATGTGTGATAACCAGCTGTGACAACACCAGCAGCCTCACCAGATGTAATAATCAGCTATGACAACACCAGCAGCCTCACCAGGTGTAATAACCAGCTGTGACCACACCAGCAGTCTCACCAGGTGTAATAACCAGCTGTGACAACACCAACAGTCTCACCAGGTGTAATAACCAGCTGTGACAACACCAACAGTCTCACCAGGTGTAATAACCAGCTGTGACAACACCAACAGCCTCACCAGGTGTAATAACCAGCTGTGACAACACCAACAGCCTCACCAGTGGCACGTATAGTCACCTCCTTTCTTTCCCGTCACTTATTTTCTTCGTCACCTTTTAGGGACATAGCAAACAGTCGGGACTCCAGGATAGAGTCCGGTGCTACACCACTCTTAACTAGTAGGTATGTTAGAGTTGGTTTGATCCGAGGAAGTGTAGACCAGCTCCAGTTCCCTGCGTCAAGAACCACTCACAAGCATCAAAACACTTAAAGATTTCGGGTGGAAGTGAAAAGTGACAGATGACAAGCAGGTGATATGTGGGACCAAGAGCCAGGTCTCGACCCCCACCCGTCCACAGACACACATATGAGCCTACGCATGCGTTAGTGAGCGCACTTAACTGCATGTACAAAAGAGCATAAATAAAACGATCAATGTTCTCCACAGCCTCCAACACTTGACCTCCAGTCGAGGTGTCCAAGGAAGGGAGGGAGAGAGAGAGAGAGAGAGAGAGAGAGAGAGAGAGAGAGAGAGAGAGAGAGAGAGACAGGCAGATATATATACATACAGGCGTTAAGACTTGACCTGCGAAGTAACATATCGATAAGTATAATATAGCGTATGTATGTGTGCACTCATCTAATTGTGGTTGTAGGGGTCGAGTCATAGCTCATGGGCCCGCCTTTTCACTGGTCGGTACAAGGTCCACTCTCTCCCTGCTCCATGAGCCTTATCATACCTCTTCTTAAAGCTATGCATCCTTCCTGCCTCCACTACATCACTTTCCAGACTGTTTTACTTCCTGACAAAACTATGACTGAAGAAATACTTCCTAACATCTCTGTGACTAGAGTCTTCAGCTTCCTACTGTGACCCCTTGTTGCTGTGTCTCATCTCTGAAACATCTTATCTCTGTTATATAATTACTTCTGCTGCTTTTACTACTACTACTACTACTACTACTACTACTACTACTACTACTACTACTACTACTACTACCACCACTACTACTACTACTACTACTACTACTACTACTACTACTACTACTACTACCACCACCACTACTACTACTACTACTACTACTACTACTACTACCACCACTACTACTACTACTACTACTACTACTACTACCACCACCACTACTACTACTTCCACTACCTACCTACCACCACCACT
>NC_091374.1:199598-207098 GCF_038502225.1 Cherax quadricarinatus
TATTACAGGTAATATTAACCATGGTATTACAGGTAATATTAACCATGGTATTACAGGTAATATTAACCATGGTATTACAAGTAATATTAACCATGGTATTACAGGTAATATTAACCATGGTATTACAGGTAATATTAACCATGGTATTACAAGTAATATTAACCATGGTATTACAAGTAATATTAACCATGGTATTACAGGTAATATTAACCATGGTATTACAGGTAATATTAACCATGGTATTACAGGTAATATTAACCATGGTATTACAAGTAATATTAACCATGGTATTACAAGTAATATTAACCATGGTATTACAAGTAATATTAACCATGGTATTACAGGTAATATTAACCATGGTATTACAGGTAATATTAACCATGGTATTACAAGTAATATTAACCATGGTATTACAGGTAATATTAACCATGGTATTACAGGTAATATTAACCATGGTATTACAGGTAATATTAACCATGGTATTACAGGTAATATTAACCATGGTATTACAGGTAATATTAACCATGGTATTACAAGTAATATTAACCATGGTATTACAGGTAATATTAACCATGGTATTACAGGTAATATTAACCATGGTATTACAAGTAATATTAACCATGGTATTACAAGTAATATTAACCATGGTATTACAGGTAATATTAACCATGGTATTACAAGTAATATTAACCATGGTATTACAAGTAATATTAACTATGGTATTACAAGTAATATTAACCATGGTATTACAAGTAATATTAACCATGGTATTACAAGTAATATTAACCATGGTATTACAAGTAATATTAACCATGGTATTACAAGTAATATTAACTATGGTATTACAAGTAATATTAACTATGGTATTACAAGTAATATTAACCATGGTATTACAAGTAATATTAACCATGGTATTACAAGTAATATTAACCATGGTATTACAAGTAATATTAACCATGGTATTACAAGTAATATTAACCATGGTATTACAAGTAATATTAACTATGGTATTACAAGTAATATTAACTATGGTATTACAGGTAATATTAACCATGGTATTACAAGTAATATTAACCATGGTATTACAGGTAATATTAACCATGGTATTACAAGTAATATTAACCATGGTATTACAGGTAATATTAACCATGGTATTACAAGTAATATTAACCATGGTATTACAAGTAATATTAACCATGGTATTACAAGTAATATTAACCATGGTATTACAAGTAATATTAACCATGGTATTACAAGTAATATTAACCATGGTATTACAAGTAATATTAACCAGAATATAACATATTTATTCAGAGTATAACATAGCTTAACATATAATATTAACCCCAGTAGTGTAGGATCGTTGATCATACTTTAATATACATACTTGACTATACCTCGACATACATAGCTGACTATACCTTGACATACTTGACTATACCTTGACATACATAGCTGACTATACCTTGACATACATAGTTGACTATACCTTGACATAGTTGACTATACCTCGACATACATAGCTGACTATACCTTGACATACTTGACTATACCTTGACATACATAGTTGACTATACCTTGACATACATAGTTGACTATACCTTGACATACTTGACTATACCTTGACATACATAGTTGACTATACCTTGACATACATAGTTGACTATACCTTGACATAGTTGACTATACCTCGACATACATAGCTGACTATACCTTGACATACTTGACTATACCTTGACATACATAGTTGACTATACCTCGACATACATAGCTGACTATACCTTGACATACTTGACTATACCTTGACATACATAGTTGACTATACCTCGACATACATAGCTGACTATACCTTGACATACTTGAATATACCTCGACATACATAGCTGACTATACCTTGACATACTTGACTATACCTTGACATACTTGACTATACCTCGACATACATAGCTGACTATACCTTGACATACTTGACTATACCTTGACATACATAGTTGACTATACCTTGACATACTTGACTATACCTTGACATACTTGACTATACCTCGACATACATAGCTGACTATACCTTGACATACTTGACTATACCTCGACATACATAGCTGACTATACCTTGACATACTTGACTATACCTCGACATACATAGCTGACTATACCTTGACATACTTGACTATACCTCGACATACATAGCTGACTATACCTTGACATACTTGACTATACCTTGACATACTTGACTATACCTCGACATACATAGCTGACTATACCTTGACATACTTGACTATACCTCGACATACATAGTTGACTATACCTTGACATACTTGACTATACCTTGACATACATAGCTGACTATACCTTGACATAGTTGACTATACCTTGACATACTTGACTATACCTCGACATACATAGTTGACTATACCTTGACATACTTGACTATACCTTGACATACATAGCTGACTATACCTTGACATACATACTTGACACACACTTGACATACATAGTTGACCATACCTTGTCATATATACCTCAGCTTACCTAAATATAACTGCTTCAAAGACTTCAGAAGTACCAGTAGCCATAAGCTCTTAAGACTGAGCCCGTACCAAGCATACAGCACCTTTAAAATGATTGGTAATCAGATTTGATCCAAGGAAGGGGAGGTTAACGCCCATACTTTATCACAGAAGTATATATTAGAACTATACAACTGGCCTGTATGCTCCGATGCCTTGGAAACAAAGTCTTATGCGGGGCCTGGCTGTGTGGTATAAGTACTGTGTACCTTGATGCAGAGTGAGCAGGTTCGAGTCCTATTCTGTTCTGAGATTATACTGGCCTTTATGAGGCTAGCACCAACAGTCTGATCGATCAGGTCATCAGCCAGGAGCCCTGGAAGGTGGGTACGGGACCCAGGTGAGTGTAAGTGTAAAGTACCCACAACATGAACATATATGACAAGATTTCGCCCACACAAGGGCGAAAAGTGGTTACTTAACAAGGTTTCGTTCATGCAGGAGCGGTAGGTGTTTAATTTATAAAGGTTCCAAAGTGTCTCAGTATACGTGCTAGCTACCTGCACGTCAACAATGTTACAATGTTACACGTCAACAATGTTACACGTCAACAATGTTACACGTCAACAATGTTACAATGTTACACGTCAACAATGTTACACGTCAACAATGTTACAATGTTACACGTCAACAATGTTACACGTCAACAATGTTACAATGTTACACGTCAACAATGTTACACGTCAACAATGTTACAATGTTACACGTCAACAATGTTACACGTCAACAATGTTACACGTCAACAATGTTACAATGTTACAAATCAACAATGTTACATGTCAACAATGTTACACGTCAACAATGTTACACGTCAACAATGTTACACGTCAACAATGTTACACGTCAACAATGTTACAATGTTACACGTCAACAATGTTACAATGTTACACGTCAACAATGTTACAATGTTACACGTCAACAATGTTACACGTCAACAATGTTACAATGTTACACGTCAACAATGTTACAATGTTACACGTCAACAATGTTACACGTCAACAATGTTACACGTCAACAATGTTACAATGTTACACGTCAACAATGTTACACGTCAACAATGTTACAATGTTACACGTCAACAATGTTACAATGTTACACGTCAACAATGTTACACGTCAACAATGTTACACGTCAACAATGTTACAATGTTACACGTCAACAATGTTACACGTCAACAATGTTACAATGTTACACGTCAACAATGTTACACGTCAACAATGTTACAATGTTACACGTCAACAATGTTACACGTCAACAATGTTACACGTCAACAATGTTACACGTCAACAATGTTACAATGTTACACGTCAACAATGTTACAATGTTACACGTCAACAATGTTACAATGTTACACGTCAACAATGTTACAATGTTACACGTCAACAATGTTACAATGTTACACGTCAACAATGTTACAATGTTATACGTCAACAATGTTACACGTCAATAATATTACAGGTCAACAATGCTACAGGTCAACAATGCTACAGGTCAACACTGCTACAGGTCAACAATGTTACAGGTCAACAATGTTACAGGTCAACAATGCTACAGGTCAACACTGCTACAGGTCAACAATGCTACAGGTCAACAATGTTACAGGTCAACAATGTTACAGGTCAACAATGCTACAGGTCAACAATGCTACAGGTCAACAATGCTACAGATCAACACTGCTACAGGTCAACAATGCTACAGATCAACACTGCTACAGGTCAACAATGCTACGGGTGAACAATGCTACAGGTTAACAATGCTACAGGTCAACAATGTCACAGGTCAACAATGCTACAGATCAACACTGCTACAGGTCAACACTGCTACAGGTCAACACTGCTACAGGTCAACAATGCTACAGGTCAACAATGCTACAGATCAACACTACTACAGGTCAACACTGCTACAGGTCAACAATGCTACAGGTTAACAATGCTACAGGTCAACAATGTTACAGGTCAACACTGCTACAGGTCAACAATGCTACAGATCAACACTGCTACAGGTCAACACTGCTACAGGTCAACAATGCTACAGGTTAACAATGCTACAGGTCAACAATGTTACAGGTCAACAATGCTACAGATCAACATTGCTACAGGTCAACACTGCTACAGGTCAACAATGCTACAGGTCAACACTGCTACAGGTCAACAATGCTACAGGTCAACAATGTTACAGGTGAACAATGTTACAGGTCAACAATGTTACAGGTCAACAATGTTACAGATCAGCACTGCTACAGGTCAACACTGCTACAGGTCAACAATGCTACAGGTCAACACTGCTACAGGTCAACAATGCTACAGGTCAACAATGTTAAGGTGAACAATGCTACAGGTGAACAATGTTACAGGTCAACAATGTTACAGGTCAACAATGCTACAGATCAACACTGCTACAGATCAACATTGCTACAGGTCAACAATGCTACAGGTCAACAATGCTACAGGTCAACACTGCTACAGGTCAACAATGTTACAGGTGAACAATGCTACAGGTTAACAATGTTACAATGTTACAGGTAAACAATGCTACAGGTCAACAATGTTACAGGTCAACAATGTTACAGGTCAACAATGCTACAGATCAACACTGCTACAGGTCAACAATGACACAGGTCAACAATGCTACAGATCAACACTGCTACAGGTCAACACTGCTACAGGTCAACGCTGCTACAGATCAACATTGCTACAGGTCAACAATGCTACAGATCAACACTGCTACAGGTCAACACTGCTACAGGTCAACAATGATACAGGTCAACAATGATACAGGTCAACAATGATACAGGTCAACAATGCTACAGATCAACACTGCTACAGGTCAACAATGTTACAGGTCAACAATGTTACAGGTCAACAATGATACAGGTCAACAATGCTACAGATCAACACTGCTACAGGTCAACAATGTTACAGGTCAACAAAGCTACAGATCAACACTGATACAGGTCAACACTGCTACAGGTCAACACTGCTACAGATCAACACTGCTACAGGTCAACACTGCTACAGGTCAACACTGCTACAGATCAACACTGCTACAGGTCAACACTGCTACAGGTCAACACTGCTACAGGTCAACAATGATACAGGTCAACAATGATACAGGTCAACAATGTTACAGGTCAACAATGTTACAGGTCAACAATGATACAGGTCAACACAGCTACAGATCAACACTGCTACAGGTCAACACTGCTACAGGTCAACACTGCTACAGGTCAACAATGATACAGGTCAACAATGATACAGGTCAACAATGTTACAGGTCAACAATGTTACAGGTCAACAATGATACAGGTCAACACTGCTACAGATCAACACTGCTACAGGTCAACACTGCTACAGGTCAACACTGCTACAGATCAACACTGATACAGGTCAACACTGCTACAGGTCAACAAAGCTACAGATCAACACTGATACAGGTCAACACTGCTACAGGTCAACACTGCTACAGATCAACACTGCTACAGGTCAACACTGCTACAGGTCAACAATGCTACAGGTCAACAATGCTACAGGTCAACAATGCTACAGGTCAACAATGCTACAGGTCAACAATGCTACAGGTCAACAATGTTACAGGTCAACAATGCTACAGATCAACACTACTACAGGTCAACAATGCTACAGGTCAACAATGTTACAGGTCAACAATGCTACAGGTCAACAATGCTACAGATCAACACTGCTACAGGTCAACACTGCTACAGATCAACACTGCTACAGGTCAACAATGCTACAGATCAACACTGCTACAGGTCAACACTGCTACAGGTCAACAATGATACAGGTCAACAATGATACAGGTCAACAATGCTACAGATCAACACTGCTACAGGTCAACAATGTTACAGGTCAACAATGTTACAGGTCAACAATGATACAGGTCAACAATGCTACAGATCAACACTGCTACAGGTCAACACTGCTACAGGTCAACAATGCTACAGGTTAACAATGATACAGGTCAACAATGCTACAGATCAACACTGCTACAGGTCAACACTGCTACAGGTTAACAATGCTACAGGTCAACACTGCTACAGGTCAACACTGCTACAGGTCAACAATGCTACAGGTCAACAATGCTACAGATCAACACTGCTACAGGTCAACACTGCTACAGGTTAACAATGCTACAGGTCAACACTGCTACAGGTCAACAATGCTACAGGTTAACAATGCTACAGGTCAACAATGCTACAGGTTAACAATGCTACAGGTCAACAATGATACAGGTCAACAATGATACAGGTCAACAATGCTACAGATCAACACTGCTACAGGTCAACAATGATACAGGTCAACAATGATACAGGTCAACAATGATACAGGTCAACAATGATACAGGTCAACACTGCTACAGGTCAATAATGATACAGGTCAACAATGATACAGGTCAACAATGCTACAGATCAACACTGCTACAGGTCAACACTGCTACAGGTCAACAATGCTACAGGTTAACAATGCTACAGGTCAACACTGCTACAGGTCAACACTGCTACAGGTCAACACTGCTACAGGTCAACAATGCTACAGATCAACACTGCTACAGGTCAACACTGCTACAGGTCAACAATGCTACAGGTTAACAATGCTACAGGTCAACAATGTTACAGGTCAACAATGCTACAGGTCAACACTGCTACACTTCAACAATGCTACAGGTCAACAATGCTACAGGTTAACAATGCTACAGGTCAACACTGCTACAGGTCAACACTGCTACAGGTCAACACTGCTACAGGTCAACAATGCTACAGGTCAACAATGCTACAGGTCAACAATGCTACAGGTCAACAATGCTACAGGTTAACAATGCTACAGGTCAACACTGCTACAGGTTAACACTGCTAGAGATCAACACTGCTACAGGTCAACAATGCTACAGGTCAACAATGCTATAGGTTAACAATGCT